>NC_061510.1:351608540-351793425 GCF_022539505.1 Lolium rigidum
AACGAACGCGAGCAATGTAGAGAAAACTAGTGTCTCTCCTTTCTCGGCGTGTATAGATGGGTGCTAGAAGAGTGTGGTGGCAAAGGGAAAGACCTCGCGTGGTCTCGTGGCGTCCAACATAGCGGGGCAGCGTGGCCGTGCCCACATTGGCGTGGATGCATGTTCGGCATTGGCATCAGCATGTACGTCTCGGCATTGGCCTCGGTGGTATCTCTCCGGTGTGTCGTTGATCGAATGAGGGGACGGGATTGAGGGTGCATCCCGACGGTGACCTAGCAAAGGGCGTCGAGCATAGCCGTTTCCGACCATGCCGATATCGGCATCGGCAAAGTTTGGAGGCTGTGGTGCTCGAATCAAGGAGGGATTTGTTTCTTGTACGCCAAAAGTGATTTGAAACAAGTTTCGTGTTGAAGGTTAGGTAACGAAAGTTTGTAACTAAGCCCAAAATTATACTAGCGCCATGGTGAGGTTCTTTTTGATAGAGCTATACGGTTGGGCAAATTTTTTTGACACTTTTTAGATAGGGTTCCTTGTTGTTACACGTATGGCATCATGTATGGCAAATTTGGGATCATTTGGAGATGTTCGAAAAAATCACTTTGCTTAAACGCATGCCGTTTCGTCTCACCGAAACCAGCTTTTCTAACAAGGTGATTTATTCTACCTCCTCTAAATGACCTCAAATTTCATACAGCTGATCTTCTATACATAGATAGATAGATTGTTTCGTTTTTATATTTTTTGAACTTTTTATTTCCCTTTATAATATCCAATTGATTTTCGGGTCAAAACCTCGAAAAACAAAGCATCATGTATGGCATCATTTTCGCCATAAATTTCAAATTTTGTGAAACTTTCCCTTTTAGATATTCCTTGTTGTTATAGATATGGCATAATGTATGCCAAATTTGGTTAGGTCTCACCGAAACCAGCTTTTGTAACAAGTTAGGTTTTTTCGACCTTCTCAAAAGGGATTTTTTTCTACCTTCTCTAAATGACCTCAAAAATCATACAGACGATCTTCTATACAAAGATAGGTAGTTTCGTTTTTACATTTTTTGAACTTTTATTTCCCTTTATAATACCCATTTGTTTTCAGGTCAAAACCTCGAAAGTTAACATAACTAGATGGTGAACCCTTCCAAACTTCAAATACGAGTAGATAGATAGATTGGTTCGTTTATCATTTTTACCGTGAATAGTAATGGCTACAAGAAATCGGTGATGGTCTATCATTTTTTGCGTGAAAGGTAATGGATACAACAAATCGGTGATGGTTTATCATTTTTTGCGTGAAAATTAATGGCTACAACAAATCGGTGATGGTTTATCATTTGGGATTTTCGTGAAAATTAATGGCTACAACAAATCGGTGACGGTTTATCATTTTTTGCATGAAAATTTATGGCTACAACAAATCGGTGATGGTTTATCATTTTTTGCGTGAAAAGTAATGCCTAAAAGAGTTTATAATTTTTAGCGCGTGAAAATAAATACGTAAAACCGCCATTTAGCAAACTTAGAGAGTGGAAGGTAACCGCCGACGAGAGAGAGAGAGGGGTTATCCTCGCCCGTTAGATCATACGATCAATGATCGGCGGGCACGATCCGCGTGACATGGGCTAGACCAATCGGGGCAATGTTGCACGTGTGAGAGAATTTGTGGAGGGAGAGGGCAAAACCGAGTAGTATCAAGAAACCAAGGGCACCTATGTAATAAACAGTACTAAGGGATTCAAATATGAGATTTAAAAAATGGAAAATGCGTGTTTTGTAGAATAAAACCCATCTTGGCCTATCTCAAACTATTTGCAATACAAATATACATGAGTGTGAGAATTGTGGCCTCATTTAGACAAAGTATGTTTTGGGGAAAGCTGTTTTGGGAAGGGCTTATTGTGGAAAACCATGCACCTTCATAGCTACTAGGTGATTTGAGAAGGCCTTTGAGAAGTGGAAATTTGTGGTAAAACTTGATTTATCTATGACTTATCTATGTTTTGAGAACTAGCAATTTGTGGTGAAGACTCCATGAGTATGTGCCACTATTTTTCGGAATTTTTGCACATTAAATGACTCATTTAACTAGTTAATCCCATTTGTTGACTTGTCCTGTTGACCAGCTACTTGAGGGTAAAACTAAGCATATTGCACTAGCCGAGATTAGCACTCAAGGGGAAAACCGAGCACACAAAAAATGCTAGTATAATGCTCGAGGTTATACCTGAGTATATCTAAATTTCTAGGGTTAGACTCGAGGACGCGTGTTGCGGTGCGTGAAATGAAAGACGTGCAATATTTGACGCGTAGACGCCGGTCGCGGTGCGTAGTCGAAGACGTGCAATCGTGGACGCGTGGCGCATTGCGGTAAGTCCAAGACGTGCGTACATGCGAGCAGTGGACGCGTAGGACGCGGTTGCATTAACCACCCCTTGCCTTTATAGACGCCTCCTCCCACTATCTCTCGTCACTCTCACTCGCCTACGCAACGCCGCCCTCTCACGTCCCATCATCTTCTCCAAAGCAAAACCCTCTCCCTCTCCCTCTCCTCTCGCCGGTGAGATGGACAAGGAGAATGCCAATCCCATCGTCCACGGCGCCGTCGGCTCCAAGCGCGACGCCTCCCTCTTCGACGCCGTCCCCTCAATGGACGTCGCCGCCGTCCCCTCAACGGACGTGGGCCGCCGCCTCCGCCGGTGCATCGGAGGCTGCCGCCGCCGGCCGCGGTCAGATCCCGCCGGGATGGGACCCCTACGAGCCGTGCCGTACGTCCCGCCCCCGAACCGCTACGACACCTCCATAGAGGACCCATGGAACGAGGTAACTACGGTTTGCTTCCTTTTTTGTTCCCCATTCCTTTTTGAACCCTATTTGTGCCGGTGTAGATGGATCCGTGGATGGATGAGTATTGGGCTAATATTTGCGCTGATTTTATTCCATTTTGCTTTGATCCCTCCTTGATTTCGTTCAAGATTTGGGTTTCGGCCGTTCGGTTAATTTATGCAAGTAATAATGGGATCTCAATCAGCTAATTTATGCAAGTAATCATAGGATCTCAATCAGTTATTTTATGCACGAATCAAAAGATATCAACCGTTTAATTTTGAAAATAATCTGGAATGTGTTCAAGTTCAGATCTGGAATCTGTTTCTTTGCCTATGATGAATCGGTGGGCACAGATTTTTACAGGGAGGGTTCAGCGAACCATTTCGTGTACAAATCGTTGTGCATGAGCTTTGGTTCGCTTACACCGTCCCCGTAGACATATAATCATGTCCACTCTAACCGAGGCTGCCTCTCGTTTTTCCTAACTTTGTTATCATGCACGTTTGCAACTCATTCACTAATAAATTCCTGTTTGATATGGATCAGTCGTTCGGCAGCCGACGTCGGCAGCCGACGACGAGCACCATGACGTCAAGACTCGCCGTGTGCCGCGGAGGCCGCAGGTCGGCCAAGATGTCTCCTACCTCGACGTCGCCAAGGGTGTCTACAGTGCCCCTTCGCACTAGGAGGCTCGGCGGCACCGACTTCAACCGCGTCCTCACGCATGCCGAGAACATCGGCCACACCAACCCCAAGGTCGGCTGCGCCGGTGAACCCCAACTCCTTCCGCGCCAAGCACTTGGCGCTCGGCATGCACCTCCGCAGCATCCGAGCGGGTGGAGATCTCCGGCGGCGCATGCCTCCGCTCAAGCTCCAAGGCTCCCAAGGGGAGCAACAAGTGGAGGCAGAGGCAGATGGGGTAGGCGGAGTCCCTGGACGTAGTGCCGTCGCTGCCTCCTCCATTTTGTTGTTGGGATCCCTTTGTTGTTAGCTAGGGATCCCTCGTTGTTATGTTGTTAGTATGATGGTGCTGCATCGCTGTGAAGAACCTCGAACCCTACTATGTTTGGTTGCTGAATGCAGCTTATTATCTATATTATCTATCCCTATTCTACTATATGACCTTGTGAATTTATCGTACATTCCCTGTAGATTTGCTTCTAGATTTAACTACATACATATGGACCAGATGGAGTACTAGATTGGGCTCCCTACTAGATTTGCTGCCATATTGGGAAAACAACCAGGGCCAAAAGGCACAAATAATAATTGAAGAAAGACATAAATGCAAGCTTCTCTAGATTTGATACTAATTATGTGAAAAAGGCGAGAGAGAAGGAGGCGTAAAAGGTACTCTTAAAAGGGAAATGCCAATGGCCGAGAGAGACAAAACCCAGCTCCTGCTCACGTGCAACCAAAACGCTATCTCGTCCCGTCCCACGCGGTCCCTTTCTACCAGCCCCACGCGATGCGGGCCCACACGACGCGGCCCCACACGTCGAACGGAGCGGTCAACTTAACGGGAATCCTCGCCGTCCGAGCTGCCTTCGCGGGTTTCAAACAAGGACTTGGGGAAAAGTGAGGAAAAACTAAGGGGTCGGGGAAAACCGAGCACAACTAAGGAACCGAGGGCACGAAATAGAAATCCCTTTCGGAACTAACCTATTAACGAGATGCCGAAGTGCCGCTTGTTGTTCTCGCTGTTTTTGGTTTCGTAAATCCTAGTAACGAAATATTCTCGGAATTGGACGAAATCAATGCCCAGGGTCCTATTTTGCCACGAAGCTTCCGGAAGACCGAAGAGGAGACGAAGTGGGGCCACGAGGTGGCCAAACCCTAGGGCGGCGCGGCCTGGCCCCTGGCCGCGCGGCTCTATGGTGTGGGCCCCTCGTGCCCCATCCTGACCTGCCCTTCCGCCTACTTAAAGCCTCCGTCACGAAACCCCCAGTACCGAGAGCCACGATACGGAAAACCTTACTGAGACGCCGCCGCCGCCAATCCCATCTCGGGGGATTCGAGAGATCGCCTCCCGCACCCGCCGGGAGAGGGGATTCATCTCCCGGAGGACTCTACGCCGCCATGGTCGCCTCCGGAGTGATGTGTGAGTAGTCTACCGCTGGACTATGGGTCCATAGCAGTAGCTAGATGGTTGTCTTCTCCCCATTGTGCTTCATTGTCGGATCTTGTGAGCTGCGTAACATGATCAAGATCATCTATCTGTAATTCAATATGTTGCGTTTGTTGGGATCCGATGAATAGAGAATACTTGTTATGTTGATTATCAAAGTTATGTCTATGTGTTGTTTATGATCTTGCATGCTCTCCGTTACTAGTAGATGCTCTGGCCAAGTAGATGCTTGTAACTCCAAGAGGGAGTATTTATGCTCGATAGTGGGTTCATGTCTCCGTGAATCTGGGGAAGTGACAGAAATCTCTAAGATTACGGATGTGCTGTTGCCACTAGGGATAAAACATTAGTGCTATGTTCAAGGATATAGTTACTGATTACATTATGCGCAATACTTAATGCAATTGTCTGTTGTTAGCAACTTAATACTGGAGGGGGTTCGGATGATAACCTGAAGGTGGACTTTTTAGGCATAGATGCATGCTGGATGGCGGTCTATGTACTTTGTCGTAATGCCCAATTAAATCTCACAATACTCATCATAATATGTATGTGCATGGTCATGCCCTCTTTATTTGTCAATTGCCCAACTATAATTTGTTCACCCAACATGCTATTTATCTTATGGGAGAGACACCTCTAGTGAACCGTGGACCCCGGTCCAATTCTCTATACTCGAAATACAATCTACTCGCAATATTGTTCTACCGTTTTCTCGCAAACAATCATCATCCACACTATACATCTAATCCTTTGTTACAGCAAGCCGGTGAGATTGACAACCTCACTGTTTCGTTGGGGCAAAGTACTTTGGTTGTGTTGTGCAGGTTCCACGTTGGCACCGGAATCTCTGGTGTTGCACCGCACTACATCCCGCCGCCATTAACCTTCAACGTGCTTCTTGACTCCTACTGGTTCGATTAAACCTTGGTTTCTTACTGAGGGAAACTTGCCGCTGTGCGCATCACACCTTCCTCTTGGGGTTCCCAACGGACGTGTCAACCGCACGCATCAAGCAAATTTCCGGCGCCGTTGCCGGGAGATCAAGACACGCTGCAAGGGGAGTCTCCACTTCCCAATCTCTTTACTTTGTTTTTGTCTTGCTTAGTTTTATTTACTACTTTGTTTGCTGCACTAAATCAAAACACAAAAAAATTAGTTGCTATTTTTACTTTATTTGCTATCTTGTTTGCTATATTAAAAATACAAAAAAATTAGTTACCTTTGTTACCATGTCTAGCTCTGAACCTGTTACTTCTTCGCCTGAAGAATTAGTCTTCACTTTTAAACAAGGGGATGAGGAGAGTTTTAAGGATGCTTGGTCTAGAATTTTTACTTCTTATCGTAAAACTGAACCTCAAATGACTCTAAGTTTGCTCCTTAGTAATTTTTATTTTGGTCTTATGATTCGCTATAGATATGCTTTGGATGCTTTAGTGGGAGGAGATTTCCTTCATTGCAATGGGGATCAAGCTTTTAATGCCATAAAGAAGTTGGTTGCATCACATGATTCAGCTAATAACTTTGATTCAGCCCTCACTAGCATTTATAATAGATTAAACAATCTCGAGATAAGTACATCTCGCTTGGATGACAACTATTGCCATGTTCATAATCGTCTTGAACAAGTTTTAGTGAACTCTAAACCTTCATTATGGGATCCTACTGTTAAAATTGTTATCGGTGATCAAACTCTTCGTGCCAACTGTGATATTATGTCTGAATTTTGCCTTATACCTGAGAGCATTTACAAATCTTTGAAACTTTGGGGAGTTGATGAAGGAGGAGAAGAAATAACTCTCATTGATAACTCTGTTATAATTCCTAAGGGAATAGCCGCAGGTGTGCATACAACCATTCTTGGAAGAACAATATCCATTGATTATCTTGTTATTGAATGTGTAGGGACAGGAAAAATCACACTCGGAAGATCCCGGCTAAAACTATTGGGAGCAGTCATAGATGTGGGAGAAGGCATCCTGGATTTCACCTCTATACCAGGGGGGAATCATACATTTCCTAAATCAAAGAGAAAGAAAAACAACAAGAAAGTTAAGGGTAAAGCCCAAGGTAAGGATGATGTACCTCCCTTTGATAATACTTGATACACACTTTCTGCGCCTAGCTGAAAGGCGTTAAAGAAAAAAAGCGCTTATGGGAGACAACCCATGGTTTTTACTACAGTACTTGGTTTTTATTTAGTGTCTTGGAAGTTGTTTACTACTGTAGCAACCTCTCCTTATCTTAGTTTAGTGTTTTGTTGTGCCAAGTAAAGTCTTTGATAGTAAAGTTCATACTAGATTTGGATTACTGCGCAGTTTCAGATTTTCTTTGCTGTCACGAATCTGGACAAAATTCTCTGTAGGTAACTCAGAAAATTATGCCAATTTACGTGAGTGATCCTCAGATATGTACGCAACTTTCATTCAATTTGAGCATTTTCATTTGAGCAAGTCTGGTGCCATTTTAAAATTCGTCAATACGAACTGTTCTGTTTTGACACTACAAGAAAATAAGCATGTAAGGACGTTCTACCTACGACGCTTTCACATTCGTCTCTTGTTTCAGCCCGAGTGAGTGCGTAAAGATGTTATTTGAGACGTTGTACAAGGCGTCACATGTTTCTACATATTATCCTATTTTACTTTTTTGAGAATGAGAAAACCCAACACCACGTCTAGTAACCCTAGTCAACTCCATGATTCACGCCAACTCCCAAGTCCCACAAAAGTACCCAACCAGATATGAGAAGGAAAAAGCATATGCCGCCGCCGGTTCCCATCGACGCGCGATTGACCTCTGGCCCGCCCATCTACAAAGACTTTCGACGCCGCCCACCCTGCTGCTCGTCACTCCCCGTCACCGCCGTCGGCGTCGCCGTCTCTCTTCCCACCGATGCCCAGGTTAGAGTCATCGATCTTTCTCTTCACGTCGCTCTGCTACCGACCAACTCCTCATCTCCTCCATGAAGAACCCACTTAATTGTGCAGCATGTGGTATTTCTGGATCACACAGGGCGACGTAGAAAGGTTTGATCACCGTTTCCTTCCATCCTATATACATACAAACAAGTTGTTTGGTAATTTCAGTAACATGAAATTTCTCTGATTCGGGTTAACTGTCTGCTACAATATGACATCAGGTTTCCCAAATCGGGGATTAAATAGCTGTTACACTACTGTTTTATGAAGTTTTGCTGTCCGAATTTGCAAATGATAGTGCAAGGTATGAAACCTCCACTAGATTTACCCCCCTCTTACAAATTCAAAATATATGCTAGATGCATTACAGGATGTGTTATAACCTTTTGATTAAATTTGTTGTCCATCAATTGATTGGATGATGATGAAGTGTACCAATCCTGAGCAAGATTTGTCAATCTCTCATTGATGTCAGATTCTGTTCGATGTAGATGGACATGGTTCACATACTGAATCTCACATGTTCTACGGTTCTACCACACCCTTCTTTATTTTTATAGTACTATAAATGTTACCACTAAATTTTAGAGTATGTCTGCATGTTGTTTAGTATTTTCTCATGTAGATCTGCTCTGTGCAAACAAGGAGCTCGAATATCAAAGTGAAGAGATGATGCTCCTATGTTGTGGATACTGCCTCTGATGGTAAAATTCTGGTATTATTAATGTACTACTTTAGTGGTGCTATCTCTGTGCTAATGCTTCCAGGTTGAGGCCTTGAGGTTGGGAATAACTTAATATCTATGCAGCTTCATTTTGGTTATGCTTGAATCTTCCAAATTATCCTTCTTAGCCAGTGCAGGATATGTTGGTTGCTTGATATCAATGGAACCATAAACTTATTTCTATCTAAAACTGATCCGAGGTAGCAAACCACAGTTCTCAGTTCTCACTACTCATGAGTTTCCACAAAACGATCACATGCATCTTCAACACAATATTTACTCTTCGTATATATATTGTAAATTTCAACTAGGTCTCACATTGTAAATTTAAACTAGGTCTCACAATGTGAGACTCACGAGTTTCCAGAAAAACATGGTAAATTTCTCTTATTGGTTTTTCCTGTTGAAAAGTGAGACTTACTAATGAGGTTTTCTAGTTAATCAATTAACATTTTATTTTACCTTTTTCTGCAGGGTGACCGTTTCTGATGATCTTGAAGCTACACAACACAAGTACAATGGAACGCTACAGAGTTGTTATGAAGGAGCCCGTGTACTGTTATCTGCATGCAGAAGCTTATACATAGATAGATTCCAATTAGGTCGACAAAGTATGTAGGATCTAAGGGATTTTGTCCGGTCGAGTCCCTGTTTTATTTTGTAGGATGTAAGGGATTTTGTCCTGTCGAGTCTCAGCATTTTGTAATGAGTCCACTGTTTGATTGTAAAATACAGTTTGTCCAAGGAAACAAATATATTTTTGTACTTTTAGAATTTTTTTAGTTCGTAATATAAATTAAAAGATTAGTATTGATTGAAGTTGTAATTACCGGCTATGCCAAAAAAAATATTAAAAACGAAAAAGCTTTCAAAAAAAATATTAAAAACGAGAATGCATCACAGTTGTTTAAGACAAAATAAAGCGGCTCAACATGACTAAAGACGATGATTAAGAGCATCTACCAAAACGTCTATATCATCATAGGGATGCTTTATAAAACGTCTCATCCTTCCGTAAACACGCTACCCATTGCGTCTTTACATATCTTGAGACGGTGCATAAGGAGACGTTTCTAGGACGCTTCACTTAGCGACTCTACGGTCGTGTAGAGATGAAATTAAGCGTCTTTAGCATATAAATTTGACGTCCTTACATGCTCCTTTTGTTGTAGTGAGAGCTCTTTTCTCTCTGGTGTTCTCCGCCCCGCAGAGGCGGCTGTAACCCTTCGTGAGGATCCCTCTGTGGCTTAGGTCTTCGGGACGAAGGGTTTCGCGAAGAAAAGGAGGCGAAAGGGGCTGTGGGGCCCCCACACCACATGGTGGCGCGACCAGTGTGGTGACCCGGCATACCACTGCATGGTGTAGTATGCAAGTCTGATATAACACCAATGAAACACCGTTCCACTAGTATTATATCGCTCAGAGTGGTACAACAGAAACATATGCGGGTCCAAGGCATGTCTATAGAATTACACACAGACTCTGTTACATAAGATCATCACAGCCTCCTACATTACAATGAGGTAAAACTGTAAATAAACTCCAGAAGAACGACTCGTAGTCTAATCCTAACACGAACTCTATTTGTAGAGTATTTAACTAGCTACTGTGGCTATGAATAGATTCTAGCTAAATAGGAGCTAGGTTTAGGAAGCTAGTTCCCTTCTACTTCTTAATCTTGGTTTTCTCCATGGTGGAAGTGGTATATGACTCTTCCGGCAGATTTCTGTCCCTTGAAGTAGTTGTTGACTCCTCGGTCTTCGAGTTGAACTGGAGATCCTCCTTCATGGCCTCCATATCTAAGCAGGGGATTTAAGAGTGGGATGAGTACGAGCGTACTCAACAAGTTCATTATAGGAAAGAGGTGTTTAATGCACTAGCTACGGCATTAGACCAGAAAGTCTAATACCAATGCAGGTTTTGATAACCGTTTCTTCAAAAGGTTGCTTTTATTCAGAAGAACTATGTCCGTCAGCCTTCACCGGTTTACTAGAACTTCATGGAGCTCCTTTCCGGCAGCGTTCACAGTTCCATATCCCGGAACAGGGAGTGACAGGTCACGGTTCTTTACACTCTGAGAGGTGTGTTGCTTTACCCATAAGAGATCTTAACCTTGGTGCCAACCGAGTCTAGTTCTCGTCCACACTTCCTTTGGTGTGAGGCCCGGTATAAGGTCTAGCCAATCATGTTCCTCCGCTACCTCGAACACCCACCCGTTGTTGCATGCCCCGACCCTGGGTCCACGCCGGTCCCATTATTCCCGTAATTTCAGGGTGGACCCCGACCACGACGACAGTGCTGGGCACTACCATACACTCCTACGCCGGTAGCTGCAACCCATCATAGACCGCATTACCGTGGGGAATTAGAATGGGATCCCCACCCTCCGGTTGTTCCGCAAGACACAACTGCTACGGCAAGCAATGCTTTACCGTGGGGAATTAGAATGGGATCCCCACCCTCCGGTTGTTCCGCCAGACACAACTGCTACGGTAAGCGCATCCGTTGATGAAAGAGAGGTGGAAACACTTTTGACTACTCCGTCCCACTCCGGATCTTATGGTTAACACGGGTATTACGGCACAAGAATCACTGGCGACATTTGTTGTTTAATCCTAGATGGATATAAACCCGTGCAATGGAACCTCCACCATATCAACCCAATCCATGGTTCCATTGCCCACCACATAGTCATATTCATAGTTATGAAAGTAGTGGTTTTGATTTTTATGCAATAGTGATAACCATAGTACTTTGCAAGTAATTTGATAGAAATAATCAAATGACATGAGCAAGTGATGAACTTGCCTTTCTTGGCTGCAAGATTATGCAGACAAGGTCTTCGATGCGTAATAACTCCAAATTCTGAAATAGCATCATCGTCCGGTAAGGACGATGTTTAAAAGATTGGCAAAGATGCAATAATGCATAAGAATGAGATGCAATCGCTCTAAGCGTGACCTAACCCCGATGATTTAGGATCAGTGAGTTGTAATTATTGGTTTAGGGTGTGTTGCACTTTTAGAGTGGTTTACATACAAAGTTCTTATTCAAGTGTGGTTTACTTGGTATTATAAACAGGTAGATAATAGAGCATAATAATCAATTGAGCACACAAAGGATGATAATTGGCATAATGTTAACAAGTACATAACAGTAGTCAGTTTTAGTACTAGATGGCATGGTTAATGATTGATTATCATATACTTTAAAAGAATAACTTTTAAAGAACATGTACTTTGATAAAGAACAAGTATGATAATTAGGTTTGTGAGGTTCTATGGTTTTCTATGGTTCTAATTGGTTTCTGGAGTAAGTAGTAGATGGATCACAACATAGTTGGATTCATCGGCAACTAGGCTTGATTGGTTAAGATAAGCCTAGGCATCCTAAGCAATTCATTATACATGGTTGTGGTCAAGGTTGGTTTATCTTGCTAGTGATAGCTGGCTAGGACTTATAGGTTCTTATAAGCAGTGGTTGATGATGGTTCTTCGTTTACTTCAAAAGAATAACTTTTGAAGAACATACTTCTTAAATAATAAGAAGTATAACAATTAAGGTTGAGGTTGTCTTGTATTAGCTATTGGGTTTCTAAGTAGAGAATGGCTGGTTCCTAAATAGGATGGTTCATAAGTATCTCACACTAGTAGGGTTTAGTGGAATATGGTTAGGTAATGCACAATATTTGATATAGTTGTTATTAGGGTTCATCACAATGGTGTGATGCTAAGCATGGATGAATAAGGATGATGGTTTTGACAGTAGAGGCTAGGGTTTAAACTTGGTTGATCCTACTTGATCAACTAGGTTTAGTGATATGTATACATGGAATACTAAATTGTTAGTGATAGGGTTCTACATTTTATGTGAACATATGTATGTCTTTTAGTTGCTAATGATGGCTCTATGATTTGAAATAAAGTACCATGATCATCTATTCTAACCTTGGGTTTAGGTTAGAAGCAAATTAGGGTTCACATGTAATAATGGAACTAGGTTCTAAATGTAGTTAGGGTTTAGGGTTTCACATGAAATGATGAGTTCCTGGTTTTATTACTTATGAAATTAGGGTTTTCTAAATACCCTAAAGTTCTTGAATTAATAACTTCACTTTAAGGTTGAAGTTATTAATAACTTTGAAATAAAATTAATATTGGATTTGACATTTTCTTATTTTTAAAGAATTAATAATTAAGACAATTATTAATTAGAGTTTAAATCCCACTAATAAGGATTTAACAAAATAATAAATAAAGAAATTAGTTTTAAAGTTTTCTTCATTTCTTTACTGGTTTCTATTTATTTTAGAAGGTTTTCCTAATCATTGAATTTTATTTCAATTAGGAATAAAAGAAAAGGTTTAATTATTAAGTATAAAACAATCAAATTTTTATTAAAAATAAAAATTTCATATTATATTTTTATTGGATAGGGTTTATCTTTATAAAATTTTTGATATCTTATTTACATTTTTCTGACTTAAATTGAATTTTCTAGATTTATTTGAAGTTGCAGTAATTTTCTGGTATTTGAAATGAAACGGAATTTACTAACTACACCCGTGCCTGTGCTACTCACGACCACGGACAGGTGGGCCGAGCCACGCCGGCTGCCATGGTGGCAGTGATGTGGCCACCATGTGTGTCACCGGCGGCCGCGTGACGGTGATCGCCGGCGCTACGGTATTCGCGCGGGCAAACTATCCATACAGCGAGGTTCAGCGCGCCGAGGTGAACACGCAGGTACTAGCGCCGCCCCCATTTGGTCGCCGGAGCAAGCTCGCCGGCGATGCCGAGCGGCAGAGCTCACGGACCAACGGTGCTGGGCATGTTACGGGATGCAATCGAGCGATTTAAGCAGGCTAGGGGAATCAGTGGCTCACCAGGGGCACGACGCGCTTGATGGCGTGGCCGGAGGTGACCTGAGTCGCTGGAATTCATGGCGACGGCCGCCGGGGGTTGAGCTTGGTGACGGCGCTACGGGCTGCTTCAGTTCAATTCCTTCTGTAGGAGGAGCAAGTCGACCACGGCGGTGCTAATGGCGGTTACGGCTTGGTCTGGGGAGGTTCCTACCGGCGGCGAGGAAGATGGCCGGGCGAGCTAGGGTTTGCTTAATTGGGGCAAATGAGGAAGAAAACGAGCCTGGGTTTCGCCGTGGGGTATTTATAGGGTTCCAGAGGCGAGCCTCGTCACAGAGTGGAGCAAGGAGAAGCTGCCAGCGAGAGGGGGAAGATCATCACGGCGTCGTGCTGCTCTCCAGCTCACGGAGAGGATGAGGACGAGCTCGTCATCGATATTTTTAGACGAAGGGGTATTGGGCTGGCTTTGGCTGCAGTTTGGGCCGAGTTGGTGGACTCCTGCTGGGCCAGTTGCTGGGCTGCTGCGGTCTGGTAAGGTCCAGGTAAGCCTTCTCTCCTTTATTTCTTTTATTTATTTTCTGTTTTATTCTTTGTTTTTAATTCTGGTTTTATAATCCTGTTTTGAATTCATATTTGAATTCAATTATGCTTTCAGATGTTTATACCTATTTTTAATTAGGATTTAACACTAATTATTATTGCATGATTCCATTGTCCAAACTAATGTGTAGTGCATGATTTTACTTGTATCCTTGTGAGTTATATTTAAATTTCAATTAAGCCATGAATTTATGTGTTCTTTGAAATTCCTGTTCCTCCTTGTAATACAACTCTCTTTTGGATTATTTAAAGTGGATAATTGCTTCTCAAAGCATTTTAAAGATTATTATGAGGTCTTGGTTTCTTAAGATATCTCTCATTAATTAGGTTTCTCTGTTCCATGATCAAGCATTGTCTTGATCAATTAATGTATAGCACTTCTATTTTACTTTATAGGATAAAACTTCTATGATTGACTCATTAGTTTATATCCCAGGAGAATGCCTGAGATATTATGTTAGGGTTCTACTCAACAATGATGATATGATCATCTGGTTATAAAAGTAGTTCTCTCCTCAAATCCAGGTGTTGCCTCAACTAACTTGAGTGTAACACTATAGCTTGAGCTCTCTTATAGAAGAATGAATTATTCTAGGTTATGGTGTACTCCTAATACTAGAGTTCAAGGGTTGTCCTTTATTCTTAAATAGATAAAGCTAGGTTTAGTATGAATGGTCTCTCTCATCTTGGAAAGGACTTTAATACTAACTTTAGATTAGGCTCTATAGAGATTGATGTGATCATCAATGTCTATGTTAAATGTAAATGGTTTATCTCTCTAGGAATTGTCTTGGATAATATCCAAAGGTTCCTCTTGAAGATGATGATTAGAATACTTGGATGTATATCCAAGGTTTAGCTCAAGGTTTTCCATTGCTTCTCTAATGAATACTATAGAACTCTCACCTCTATAGGTTTGATGTGTAATAACTTGGAATATAGAAGAATATATACTTCTTGAGTGGATCTCCTTGTTATAATTCCAATGTTGAAGTGGAATGAATACCATGAGGTTTCATGTAGGATCATGGATTAGTTTAAGGCATGGGGAAGATAAGTGAAGAATGGTTTCACAATTATAGTTACTTGATTCCCAATTAATTGTAGGTTCATATGTTATGGCAGGGAATTCCATAATATGATCTTTTATGAGATCAAGCAATTGATCATTGGGTAAAGTGTTGTTGTGTTAATTATTAGTTCCATTTGATCTAACCCCTTAGATCAAATCATCTCTACCCAAAACAAGGTTTTAACAAAGTCACA
This sequence comes from Lolium rigidum, assembly GCF_022539505.1. NCBI lineage: Eukaryota > Viridiplantae > Streptophyta > Magnoliopsida > Poales > Poaceae > Lolium > Lolium rigidum. The sequence goes on from NC_061510.1 coordinate 351,623,867, forward strand.
TTGAGGTTTATAGCGCTTGACTTGATGAGCTACTTCAATTCCACCAAGGTCAAGTGAAACTTCAGTTACTGTGGATCGTTTTACTTTAAAGCGCGAAATTCCCCAGATTTTCTATGCATGAATGCAATGCACACATCTGTTTCCTCTATTTTTGTAACCCCATTACCTGGGATATTACAGTCTCTACCCCTTAAACTAAACTTCGTCCTCGAAGTTTGAACACTCTCACGTTTCCGGAATGTGGATCTGTCTTGTGCAGACTACTTCTTTTCTCGAACTCCGTATTGATCTCACTAGATATAATTGAATATATCTCTTGTCCAGATTCTTCCTGGAATCCATTAGGGTTTGTCTCTGAACCATTAGTTTCTTACTCCAGTTCTATGATTTTCTTCCTGGAATCTAATGATACATGTCTCTGAACCATGGCTCTTATTTTGATTCATTGATGTCTTCCAACTATCATAATCTTGTTTCCTATCTCCTTGAAGATTCAATGATTGGGACTTCTTCTTGTCCTGGCAGTCTTTATTGAGGACTAATTGGATAACATTCTCCTATTTGATAAAATAGGTCTTTGTTTTTCCCTTACTACCAAAAGTGCAGTAATGGTACTTGGTAAGGCACTTACCATGGAAATGATCATGATGATTTATTTCCCTAAGAATGGATTAGACTCATTTAGTCCATCCAATCATGGTTTATAGTTGATACTTATAACTATTTTGGGTTATTTAGGTTCCATGAAAGGAATCATTCAAATAGACTGTAGTTTTGGTATGGTCAATCTACTTCAGTCTTTGGCCTTCTTGAGCTGTATTTGGTCTATGGTGTTTCCTTCGTCCAACTTCTTTATGCTTGACTTATCGGAGCTTTCGTACTTCCGAGTAAATACTACTCACTTTCTCAAGTTATAGTCCACTTCTTACTTCCTCGAGGTATAAATCTCGGCTTCGGTCCGACATTCTTCCGAAAGTATTGTTCAATAATCTTATGAAAATAAGATCGAACTTCCTCTCGGCTCGGACCTTCTTCTTCTATTATGCTCAAAATATTGAGTTATTGTACATCCAACTCAATCTTTACTCTACCCCTTAGAGTTTTCTTATGGTCTTCAACTCCTTTTCTTCCAACTATTGGACTTATGATTAGAATATTGGTATAGGTCTTGTTTATAATTTATATTCCTCTAAGGTTTTGCGAAGAAACTTTGTGGTGTATCCACTCAATTGTGGACATCCAATGTGAATCCTTTGACTAAATGTTTATGGATCTAGCTATTTGGCTGACAAGATTTTTATTTGTCCACAAACTTTTGTTACAACTAATTAAATCGTGGACTATTTGTAATACCAACTGATACCAGCTGTGGTTATTATACCAACTGTGGCTATTTGATATCTAAAAAAAAAAGGATTCTATTATAGGTTCTGATCAACTGGACGAGACATCTTCTACTTTATCTCGCAGTATTGATCTTATACCAGTTGTGGTCTTCTGATATCAACTATGGTCTTCTTATGTCTGCTATGGTTTCATATATCATCTTCCTTCATTCAGGGTTTATTTTGCAAGAAAACCACTAGCTGGTACTATGAATATAGTTTGCTAAGTGATTTCCCATGCATTCCCTCTTCTATGATGGCTATGGTTCTGCTTCAGCCTCCCCATAATCACCATATTTCTTACCTTCATGCTTCTCATGTACTAAAGTACTCCTCTATTGAGGTAAAGCATGAATGTTGATTGACACTTCCTTCAGAGTATTGTGGTTGCTTCCCACAACTTTGTTTCCTTTATCTGATGAACCTTCATCTTGTCTTCAAAATATACAGAATTCGTCACTTCCTCACACGTTTACCATTACCCTCTAGATCTATAGCACCAAGTAAGGACTTGATATTGCAACATACATTTGCATATCAAAGTCAAACTTCATGTATGGATCTAGTCAAACAATGAAAATCCAATAAAATCCAAGAAAATCCAGCTTTGTGCTTTTATAATACACATCATCATAAGCCTGAATATGACTGTTGAGTAAGACATCTCTAAACATCAGGCTCTGATGTGTAGTATATAACACCACACAATATAGGTTTATATCGTGATACTTAGCACGAATATAGGGAACTCTACTATTTGTCTCAACATTTACCTTAATTGCCCATTTGCAATGAGATAAACTTGAAACAAAGTGGTCTAGGATAGTTAAGGTTAACCTAATTTTCTTTGGAAGTACTACTTAACTTAGTATTATACCATATATAAGTGCTATTGAGGACTATTTTGTATGATACCTCTAGTTCTAATATGGTTGCTCTGAATACATATTTATTAGGATATAGTTCCTATACTTCTAAGTGTTTCTACCATAAGCATATGGTCATGATGTGCTTGGCACACTTCCCATATTTTTGGAACACAATTCTTGCACTATTGTTTTGCACTTGGCTTCTTATTGTACTCCTCTTAATTAATTATGAGGTTCTAGTCCATCACATAATGATTCTCAGGTGAATCATATATGATTACTATCACTACTCTGTAAGTAGACATGTTTTATTTCCATCTCTCTTACTTACCTCTCATGATTGACTCATCCTGGTCTATACTACCTCATATAACTCATAGTTATCACTTACTATCAATTGTTTCACATGTCTAGATAATTTTACTTACTCATTACTTAACTGGTCTACATTTTCTATTAGGATATCTTAATTATCTTCATCAATTGATATAACTCCTATTACCAGTCTGTATAACTCTTACTTAACCAAAACATATGTTGGTACACGTCTTCCAATAGGATAGCTTCCTTATGGTTGTATCCTCTCTTTGGACTACCATGTATTGTATACCAACTGTGATCTACTTATCTATTGTGTTAAGGACATATTGATGTTCTACATACTTGGGATTGGCTATCTAACTTTACTTTATCTTGGTAAGCTAAGTCGGAAATGTTGACTCGAGTGTGTCAGGATTATTCTCAAGTGAAAATCCATCTCAAGTCATAAGAATATTTGGTTTACCTAGGACAACTTCCTATAGACACTACCAAACCTATAGGTCTCCTTTAAAGGGTTTTGATCCTAAGGTCAAAGCATTTGCTCTGATACCAACTGTGGTGACCCGGCATACCACTGCATGGTGTAGTATGCAAGTCTGATATAACACCAATGAAACACCGTTCCACTAGTATTATATCGCTCGAGTGGTACAACAGTAAACATATGCGGGTCCAAGGCATGTCTATAGAATTACACACGTACTCGTTACATAAGATCATCACAGACCTCCTACATTACAATGAGGTAAAACTGTAAATAAACTCCAGAAGAACGACTCGTAGTCTAATCCTAACACGAACTCTATTTGTAGAGTATTTAACTAGCTACTGTGGCTATGAATAGATTCTAGCTAAATAGGAGCTAGGTTTAGGAAGCTAGTTCCCTTCTACTTCTTAATCTTGGTTTTCTCCATGGTGGAAGTGGTATATGACTCTTCCGGCAGATTTCGTCCCTTGAAGTAGTTGTTGACTCCTCGGTCTTCGAGTTGAACTGGAGATCCTCCTTCATGGCCTCCATATCTAAGCAGGGGATTTAAGAGTGGGATGAGTACGAGCGTACTCAACAAGTTCATTATAGGAAAGAGGTGTTTAATGCACTAGCTACAGCATTAGACCATAAAGTCTAATACCAATGCAGGTTTTGATAACCGTTTCTTCAAAAGGTTGCTTTTATTCGGAAGAACTATGTCCGTCGGCCTTCACCGGTTTACTAGAACTTCATGGAGCTCCTTTCCGGCAGCGTTCGCAGCTTCCATATCCCGAACAGGGAGTGACAGGTCACGGTTCTTTACACTCGCAGAGGTGTGTTGCTTTACCCATAAGAGATCTTAACCTTGGTGCCAACCGAGTCTAGTTCTCGTCCACACTTCCTTTGGTGTGAGGCCCGGTATAAGGTCTAGCCAATCATGTTCCTCCGCTACCTCGAACACCCACCCGTTGTTGCATGCCCCGACCACGGGTCCACGCCGGTCCCATTATTCCCGTAATTTCGGGTGGACCCCGACCACGACGACATGGTCTTGGGCACTACCATACACTCCTACGCCGGTAGCTGCAACCCATCATAGACCGCATTACCGTGGGGAATTAGAATGGGATCCCCACCCTCCGGTTGTTCCGCAAGACACAACCGCTACGGCAAGCAATGCTTTACCGTGGGGAATTAGAATGGGATCCCCACCCTCCGGATTGTTCCGCCGGACACAACCGCTACGGTAAGCGCATCCGTTGATGAACGAGAGGTGGAAACACTTTTGACTACTCCGTCCCACTCCGGATCTTATGGTTAACACGGGTATTACGGCACAAGAATCATCGGCGACATTTGTTGTTTAATCCTAGATGGATATAAACCCGTGCAATGGAACCTCCACCATATCAACCCAATCCATGGTTCCATTGCCCACCACATAGTCATATTCATAGTTATGAAAGTAGTGGTTTTGATTTTTATGCAATAGTGATAACCATAGTACTTTGCAAGTAATTTGATAGAAATAATCAAATGACATGAGCAAGTGATGAACTTGCCTTTCTTGGTCGCAAGATTATGCAGACAAGGTCTTCGATGCGTAATAACTCCAAATTCTGAAATAGCATCATCGTCCGGTAAGGACGATGTTTAAAAGATTGGCAAAGATGCAATAATGCATAAGAATGAGATGCAATCGCTCTAAGCGTGACCTAACCCCGTTGATTTAGGATCGAGTGAGTTGTAATGATTGGTTTAGGGTGTGTTGCACTTTTAGAGTGGTTTACATACAAAGTTCTTATTCAAGTGTGGTTTACTTGGTATTATAAACAGGTAGATAATAGAGCATAATAATCAATTGAGCACACAAAGGATGATAATTGGCATAATGTTAACAAGTACAGAACAGTAGTCAGTTTTAGTACTAGATGGCATGGTTAATGATTGATTATCATATACTTTAAAAGAATAACTTTTAAAGAACATGTACTTTGATAAAGAACAAGTATGATAATTAGGTTTGTGAGGTTCTATGGTTTTCTATGGTTCTAATTGGTTTCTGGAGTAAGTAGTAGATGGATCACAACATAGTTGGATTCATCAGCAACTAGGCTTGATTGGTTAAGATAAGCCTAGGCATCCTAAGCAATTCATTATACATGGTTGTGGTCAAGGTTGGTTTATCTTGCTAGTGATAGCTGGCTAGGACTTATAGGTTCTTATAAGCAGGGTTGATGATGGTTCTCTGTTTACTTCAAAAGAATAACTTTTGAAGAACATACTTCTTAAATAATAAGAAGTATAACAATTAAGGTTGAGGTTGTCTTGTATTAGCTATTGGGTTTCTAAGTAGAGAATGGCTGGTTCCTAAATAGGATGGTTCATAAGTATCTCACACTAGTAGGGTTTAGTGGAATATGGTTAGGTAATGCACAATATTTGATATAGTTGTTATTAGGGTTCATCACAATGGTGTGATGATAAGCATGGATGAATAAGGATGATGGTTTTGACAATAGAGGCTAGGGTTTAAACTTGGTTGATCCTACTTGATCAACTAGGTTTAGTGATATGTATACATGGAATACTAAATTGTTAGTGATAGGGTTCTACATTTTATGTGAACATATGTATGTCTTTTAGTTGCTAATGATGGCTCTATGATTTGAAATAAAGTACCATGATCATCTATTCTAACCTTGGGTTTAGGTTAGAAGCAAATTAGGGTTCACATGTAATAATGGAACTAGGTTCTAAATGTAGTTAGGGTTTAGGGTTTCACATGAAATGATGAGTTCCTGGTTTTATTACTTATGAAATTAGGGTTTTCTAAATACCCTAAAGTTCTTGAATTAATAACTTCACTTTAAGGTTGAAGTTATTAATAACTTTGAAATAAAATTAATATTGGATTTGACATTTTCTTATTTTTAAAGAATTAATAATTAAGACAATTATTAATTAGAGTTTAAATCCCACTAATAAGGATTTAACAAAATAATAAATAAAGAAATTAGTTTTAAAGTTTTCTTCATTTCTTTACTGGTTTCTATTTATTTTAGAAGGTTTTCCTAATCATTGAATTTTATTTCAATTAGGAATAAAAGAAAAGGTTTAATTATTAAGTATAAAATAATCAAATTTTTATTAAAAATAAAAATTTCATATTATATTTTTATTGGATAGGGTTTATCTTTATAAAAATTTTGATATCTTATTTACATTTTTCTGACTTAAATTGAATTTTCTAGATTTATTTGAAGTTGCAGTAATTTTCTGGTATTTGAAATGAAACGGAATTTACTAACTACACCCGTGCCTGTGCTACTCACAGCCACAGACAGGTGGGCCAGAGCCACGCTGGCTGCCATGGTGGCAGTGATGTGGCCACCATGTGTGTCACCGGCGGCCAGTGACGGTGATCGCCGACGCTACGGTATTCGCGCGGGCAAACTATGCATACAGCCGAGGTTCGGCGCGCCGAGGTGAACACGCAGGTACTAGCGCCGCCCCCATTTGGTCGCCGGAGCAAGCTCGCCGGCGATGCCGAGCGGCGAGCTCACGGACCAACGGTGCTGGGCATGTTACGGGATGCAATCGAGCGATTTAAGCGAGGCTAGGGGAATCGGTGGCTCACCGGGGGCACGACGCGCTTGATGGCGTGGCCGGAGGTGACTTGAGTCGCCGGAATTCATGGCGACGGCCGCCGGGGGTTGAGCTTGGTGACGGCGCTACGGGCTGCTTCAGTTCAATTCCTTCTGTAGGAAGAGCAAGTCGACCACGACGGTGCTAATGGCGGTTACGGCTTGGTCTGGGGAGGTTCCTACCGGCGGCGAGGAAGATGGCCGGGCGAGCTAGGGTTTGCTTAATTGGGGCAAATGAGGAAGAAAACGAGCCTGGGTTTCGCCGTGGGGTATTTATAGGGTTCCAGAGGCGAGCCTCGTCACAGAGTGGAGCAAGGAGAAGCTGCCAGCGAGAGGGGAAGATCATCACGGCGTCGTGCTGCTCTCCAGCTCACGGAGAGGATGAGGACGAGCTCGTCCTCGATATTTTTAGACGAAGGGGTATTGGGCTGGCTTTGGCTGCGGCTTGGGCCGAGTTGGTGGACTCCTCGTCGGGCCGCTTGCTTGAGCTGCTGCTGTGATCCGGTAAGGTCCGGGTAAGCCTTCTCTCCTTTATTTCTTTTATTTATTTTCTGTTTTATTCTTTGTTTTTAATTCTGGTTTTATAATCCTGTTTTGAATTCATATTTGAATTCAATTATGCTTTCAGATGTTTATACCTATTTTTAATTAGGATTTAACACTAATTATTATTGCATGATTCCATTGTCCAAACTAATGTGTAGTGCATGATTTTACTTGTATCCTTGTGAGTTATATTTAAATTTCAATTAAGCCATGAATTTATGTGTTCTTTGAAATTCCTGTTCCTCCTTGTAATACAACTCTCTTTTGGATTATTTAAAGTGGATAATTGCTTCTCAAAGCATTTTAAAGATTATTATGAGGTCTTGGTTTCTTAAGATATCTCTCATTAATTAGGTTTCTCTGTTCCATGATCAAGCATTGTCTTGATCAATTAATGTATAGCACTTCTATTTTACTTTATAGGATAAAACTTCTATGATTGACTCATTAGTTTATATCCCAGGAGAATGCCTGAGATATTATGTTAGGGTTCTACTCAACAATTATGATATGATCATCTGGTTATAAAAGTAGTTCTCTCCCTCAAATCCAGGTGTTGCCTCAACTAACTTGAGTGTAACACTATAGCTTGAGCTCTCTTATAGAAGAATGAATTATTCTAGGTTATGGTGTACTCCTAATACTAGAGTTCAAGGGTTGTCCTTTATTCTTAAATAGATAAAGCTAGGTTTAGTATGAATGGTCTCTCTCATCTTGGAAAGGACTTTAATACTAACTTTAGATTAGGCTCTATAGAGATTGATGTGATCATCAATGTCTATGTTAAATGTAAATGGTTTATCTCTCTAGGAATTGTCTTGGATAATATCCAAAGGTTCCTCTTGAAGATGATGATTAGAATACTTGGATGTATATCCAAGGTTTAGCTCAAGGTTTTCCATTGCTTCTCTAATGAATACTATAGAACTCTCACCTCTATAGGTTTGATGTGTAATAACTTGGAATATAGAAGAATATATACTTCTTGAGTGGATCTCCTTGTTATAATTCCAATGTTGAAGTGGAATGAATACCATGAGGTTTCATGTAGGATCATGGATTAGTTTAAGGCATGGGGAAGATAAGTGAAGAATGGTTTCCCAATTATAGTTACTTGATTCCCAATTAATTGTAGGTTCATATGTTATGGCAGGGAATTCCATAATATGATCTTTTATGAGATCAAGCAATTGATCATTGGGTAAAGTGTTGTTGTGTTAATTATTAGTTCCATTTGATCTAACCCCTTAGATCAAATCATCTCTACCCAAAACAAGGTTTTAACAAAGTCACATTGAGGTTTATAGCGCTTGACTTGATGAGCTACTTCAATTCCACCAAGGTCAAGTGAAACTTCGATTCTTGTGACTGTTTTACTTTAAAGCGCGAAAATTCCCCAGATTTTCTATGCATGAATGCAATGCACACATCTGTTTCCTCTATTTTTGTAACCCCATTACCTGGGATATTACAGCCAGGCCATGGGCCGCGCCGCCCTATGGTGTGGGCCCACCTTGGGTCCAGCTGGCTCCCCCTTCTGGCTTCCTTCGTCATCTGGAAAAATAGGATTTTTGGTAAAATTTCCTTCCACAGTTGATCTTCCGAAATATTGCATCCTGACGGTGCTTTTTCCAGCAGAATCCTGGCTCCGGTGCGCGATCTCCAAATAATCATGAAACATGCAAAATATATGAAATAACATAAGTATTGTGTCCCAATATGAAATATATCAATGAATAACAGCAAATTATGATATAAAATAGTGATGCAAATTGGACGTATCAAGAAGTATCATCAATATTATGAGAGTTTTCAGATTCAGCAGAAGTACCAGCATTTGAAGCTTGTGGTGGTGAAACAAGTTTACTTATCACAGATGGTGAATCAAGAGCAGCAGAGGTACTCAGAGTTGTACCTTTTCTTGTAGTGGATGGTAATATGGCGACCTTAGTATCGCGAGGTTTACCCATGATGGAGAATTTGCAGCGAACAATATCAATCCAAGTGAACTTCCAAATAAAGCTATGCTCCCCGACAACGGTGCCGGAAAATAGTCTTGATGACCCACAAGTATAGGGGATCGCAACGGTCTTCGAGGGAAGTAAAACCCAATTTATTGATTCGACACAAGGGGAGACAAAGAATACTTGAAAGCCTTAACAGCGGAGTTGTCAATTCAGCTGCACTGGAAACGAGACTTGCTCGCAAGAGTTTATCGAGTAGTAACAGTTTTATAGCGGTAGCGGTAGTAAAATAACAGCGACGAGTAACAAAGACAGCGGTAGTGATTTTAGTAAACAGCGAGGATTAAAATATCGTAGGCACGGGGACGGATGACGGGCGTTGCATGGATGAGAGAAACTCATGTAACAATCATAGCAGGGCATTTGCAGATAATAATAAAACGGTATCCAAGTACAAAGCAATCAATAGGCATGTGTTCCAATTATAGTCGTAGTGTGCTCGCAATGAGAAACTTGCACAACATCTTTTGTCCTACCAGCCGGTGGCAGCCGGGCCTCTAGGGAAACTACTGGATATTAAGGTACTCCTTTTAATAGAGTACCGGAGCAAAGCATTAACACTCCGTGAACACATGTGATCCTCACATCACTACCATCCCCTCCGGTTGTCCCGATTTATGTCACTTCGGGGCCATTGGTTCCGGACGGCGACATGTGTATACAACTTGCGGGTAAGACCATAAACAATGAATATCATGATGAAACAATAACATGTTCAGATCTGAGATCATGGCACTCGGGCCCTAGTGACAAGCATTAAGCATAACAAGTTGCAACAATATCATCAAAGTACCAATTACGGACACTAGGCACTATGCCCTAACAATCTTATGCTATTACATGACCAATCTCATCCAATCCCTACCATACCCTTCGGCCTACAACGGGGGAATTACTCACACATGGATGGGGGAAACATGGCTGGTTGATGGAGAGGCGTTGGCGGTGATGGCGGCGATGATCTCCTCCAATTCCCCGTCCCGGCGGAGTGCCAGAACGGAGACTTCTGGCTCCCGAGACGGAGTTTCGCGATGTGGCGGCGTTCGGAGGGTTTACGGCGACTTCGACTTCTCCCCGTGCGTTTTTAGGTCGAGGCCAATAAGTAGTCCGAAGGAGGGCGTCGGAGGCCAGCCGAGGGGCCACACCATAGGGCCGCGCGGGCCCCCTAGGCCGCGCCGCTGGTGTGGGGCCCTCGGGCCTCCACTTGATTTGTCCTTCGGCTCCGTCGATGCTACGGGAAAATAGGGCCTTCTGTCAAAATCCCGAGGTTTTCTCGAAAGTTAGATTTCGCACAAAAACGAGACACCGGAACAGTTCTGCTGAAAACAACGTTAGTCCGTGTTAGTTGCATCCAAAATACACAAATTAGAGGCAAAACAATAGCAAAAGTGTTCGGGAAAGTAGATACGTTTTGGACGTATCGGTAATAAAGCATATGAGTTATGTAAATTATATCTTACAAGTTGCAAGCCTCATGCATAGTATACTAATAGTGCCCGCACCTTGTCCTAATTAGCTTGGACTACCGGATCATCGCAATACACATGTTTTAACCAAGTGTCACAATGGGGTACCTCCATGCCGCCTGTACAAAGGTCTAAGGAGAAAGCTCGCATTTTGGATTTCTCGGTTTTGATTATTCTCAACTTAGACATCCATACCGGGACAACATGGACAACAAATAATGGACTCCTCTTTAATGCATAAGCATGTGGCAACAATTAGTGTTCTCATATGAGATTGAGGATATATGTCCAAAGCTGAAACTTCCACCATGATTCATGGCTTTAGTTAGCGGCCCAATGTTCTTCTCTAACAATATGCATGCTCCAGCCATTAAGGTGGTAGATCTCTCTTACTTCAGACAAGACGGACATGCATAGCAACTCACATGATATTCAACAAAGAATAGTTGATGGCGTCCCCAGAAACATGGTTATCGCGCAACAAGCAACTTAATAAGAGATAAAGTGCAAAAGTACATATTCAATACCACAATAGTTTTTAAGCTATTTTGTCCCATGAGCTATATATTGTAAAGGCGAATGATGAAATTTTAAAGGTAGCACTCAAGCAATTTACTTTGGAATGGCGGAGAAATACCATGTAGTAGGTAGGTATGGTGGACACAAATGGCATAGTGGTTGGCTCAAGGATTTTGGATGCATGAGAAGTATTCCCTCTCGATACAAGGTTTAGGCTAGCAAGGTTATTTTGAAAAAAACACAAGGATGAACGGTGCAGCAAAACTCACATAAAAGACATATTGTAAACATTATAAGACTCTACACCGTCTTCCTTGTTGTTCAAAACTCAATACTAGATATTATCTAGTCTTTAGAGAGACCAAATATGCAAACCAAATTAGCAAGCTCTATGTGTTTCTTCATTAATGGGTGCAAAGTATATGATGCAAGAGCTTAAACATGAGCACAACACCAAGTATCAAATTATTCAAGACATTTTAGAATTACTACATGTAGCATTTCCCGATTCCAACCATATAACAATTTAACGAAGAAGATTCAACCTTCGCCATGAATACTATGAGTAAAGCCTAAGAACATATTTGTCCATATGCAACAGCGGAGCGTGTCTCTCTCCCACACAATGAATGCTAGGATCCATTTTATTCAAACAAAAACAAAAAACAAAAACAAACCGACGCTCCAAGCAAAGTACATAAGATGTAGTTGAATAAAAATATAGTTTCGGGGGAGGAACTTGATAATGTTGTCGATGAAGAAGGGGATGCCTTAGGCATCCCCAAGCTTAGACGCTTGAGTCTTCTTATAATATGCAGGGGTGAACCACCGGGGCATCCCCAAGCTTAGAGCTTTCACTCTCCTTGATCATATTGTATCATACTCCTCTCTTGATCCTTGAAAACTTCCTCCACACCAAACTCGAAACAACTCATTAGAGGGTTAGTGGACAATAAAAATTAACATGTTCAGAGGTGACACAATCATTTTTAACACTTCTGGACATTGCATAAAGCTATTGGACATTAATGGATCAAAGAAATTCATCCAACATAGCAAAAGAGGCAATGCGAAATAAAAGGCAGAATCTGTCAAAACAGAACGAGTCCAGTAAAGATGGATTTTATTGAGGCACCAGACTTGCTCAAATGAAAATGCCCAAATTTAATGAAAGTTGCGTACATATCCGAGGATCATGCACGTAAATTGGCTTAATTTTCTGAGCTACCTACAGGGAGGCAGGTCGAAATTCGTGACAGCAAAGAAATCTGAAACTGCGCAGTAATCCAAATCTAGTATGAACTTTACTATCAAAGACTTTACTTGGCACAACAAAACACAAAACTAAGATAAGGAGAGGTTGCTACAGTAGTAAACAACTTCCAAGACTCAAATATAAAACAAAAATACTGTAGTAAAAACATGGGTTGTCTCCCATAAGCGCTTTTCTTTAACGCCTTTCAGCTAGGCGCAGAAAGTGTATATCAAGTAACATCAAGAGATGAAGCATCAACATCATAAGCTCCCCCATCTGTAGTGGTACTAAGGGCTTTGTCAATTTTAGGCCTATAATAATATTTCTTTGGTTTAGGCACTTTAGAGACATACATAAACTTTTGCTCCTTACCCACATAAGCTTTTTCTCTAAACTTTATAGATGAAAAGGTTGAACCCAAGGTTCCCATAGCTTTTTCAAGTTCACCAATCCTATTGATTTGATCATCATGGACAACACAAGTTCCTAGGACACTAATTCTTTCATCAAATCCTCCTAAGGATTTATCAAGTTCATCAGTTTTATCGAGTAACATCTCCAATTTAGTTTCAACACTCGGAAATTTTTTCTCTATGGTTTCCAATTTTTTCATAACATCCTCAAGAGCGGTTTCAATTTTAGTTTCATTAACAGGTGGTGTTCCAAATAAACTCTTAATAATGCAACTAGCTTCTAAAACGGGAGCGCCTAGGAAGTTACCTCCCGCGAGACAATCAAGAACATATCTATTCCAGCTAGAGATACCAACATAAAAATTCCTGAATAGGATAGTGGTGGAGTGTTTCTTAGTGCACCTACTATGAGCATCACTAATTCTATACCAAGCATCTTTTAAACATTCTCCCCCTTGTTGCTTAAACGAACGAACTTCAACTTCAGGATTATTCATTTTAGCAACAGTAAATAAAGCAAACTAGATAAAATAAATGCAAGTAACAAATTTTTTTTGTGTTTTTGATATAGAGTGCAAGACAGTAAATTAAGTAAAGCTAGCAACTAATTTTTTTGTGTTTTGATATAATGCAGCAAACAAAGTAGTAAATAAAATAAAGCAAGACAAAAACAAAGTAAAGAGATTGGGAAGTGGAGACTCCCCTTGCGGCGTGTCTTGATCTCCCCGGCAACGGCGCCGGAAAACGGTCTTGATGCGTGCGGTTGACACACGTCCGTTGGGAACCCCAATAGGAAGGTGTGATGCGAGACGGTAGCAAGTTTTCCCTCGAGAAAGAAACCAAGGTTTATCGAACCGGGAGGAGCCAAGAAGCACGTTGAAGGTTGATGGTGGCGGAATGTAATGCGGCGCAACAACAGGGATTCCGGCGCCAACGTGGAACCTGCACAACACAACCAAAGTACTTTGCCCCAACGAAACAGTGAGGTTGTCAATCTCACCGGCTTGCTGTAACAAAGGATTAACCGTATTGTGTGGAAGATGATTGTTTGCAGAGAACAATAAAACAAGTATTGCAGTAGATTGTATGCGATGTAAAGAATAGGACCGGGGTCCACAGTTCACTAGAGGTGTCTCTCCCATAAGATAAAAGCATGTTGGGTGAACAAATTACAGTCGGGCAATTGACAAATAGAGAGGGCATAACAATGCACATACATGATATGATAAATATAGTGAGATTTAATTTGGCATTACGAAAAAGTACATAGACCGCTATCCAGCATGCATCTATGCCTAAAAAGTCCACCTTCAGGTTATCATCCGAACCCCTTCCAGTATTAAGTTGCAAAACAACGGACAATTGCATTAAGTATGGTGCGTAATGTAATCAATAACTACATCCTTAGACATAGCATCAATGTTTTATCCCTAGTGGCAACGAGCACATCCACAACCTTAGAACTTTACGTCACCTGTCCCAGATTTAATGGAGGCATGAACCCACTATCGAGCATAAATACTCCCTCTTGGAGTTAAGAGCAAAAACTTGGCCGAGCCTCTACTAATAACGGAGAGCATGCAAGATCATAAACAACACATAGGTAATAACTTGATAATTAACATAACATAGTATTCTCTATCCATCGGATCCCGACAAACACAACATATAGTATTACGGATAGATGATCTTGATCATGTTAGGCAGCTCACAAGATCCAACAATGAAGCACAATGAGGAGAAGACAACCATCTAGCTACTGCTATGGACCCATAGTCCAGGGGTGAACTACTCACTCATCACTCCGGAGGCGACCATGGCGGTGAAGAGTCCTCCGGGAGATGAATCCCCTCTCCGGCAGGGTGCCGGAGGAGATCTCCAGAATTCCCCGAGATGGGATTGGCGGCGGCGGCGTCTCAGTAAGGTTTTCCGTATCGTGGCTCTCCGTACTGGGGGTTTCGCGACGAAGGCTTTAAGTAGGCGGAAGGGCAACGCGGGGGGCCACACGAGGGCCCCACACACCAGGCCGGCGCGGCCAAGGGCCAGGCCGCGCCGCCCTAGCGTGTCGGCGCCTCGTGGCCCCACTTCCTTTCCCCCTCGGTCTTCTGGAAGCTTCGTGCAAAAATAGGACCCTGGGCGTTGATTTCGTCCAATTCGAGAATATTTCTTTACTAGGATTTCTGAAACCAAAAACAGCGAGAAAACAACAAGCGGCTCTTCGGCATCTTGTTAATAGGTTAGTGCCGGAAAATGCATAAATACGACATATAATGTGTATAAAACATGTAGATATCATCAATAATGTAGCATGGAACATAAGAAATTATCGATACGTCGGAGACGTATCAAGGGTCTACCGAGGGCCACACAATAACCACGGTCATATTCACCGCAAGTCTAGAGCTAGGTCATTAGAAATCTTAGCCCCTCGACGAGATCTTAGTCATAGCCTTCGGCTACCCCATTGTAAACCCGATATATTTTATAATCAAAGATCAGGCAAACAGGAAGTAAGGGTTTTACCTCATCGAGGGCCCAAACCTGGGTAAATCTCTCTCCCTACTGTTTGGTATCCGATGTCTCGTGTCAGTCTGCAGGATTCTGTCAACCCTAAGCCCCGAAAGGTGGGTATTGCCGAGAAGCACCCTCGTCACATACTTCATTGCTACACATTCATCTGAAATTATCCACACCAATTCGCATCGAACTGATGTGTGTGCTACTGAAAATTTTTGTGATCTGTTGTTCTATTGGGAATTGGAAGATTGCATCACAGCTTTATGGTCGGCGTCTACGTGCGCAAATGTGTGACGTTGCGAATTTCTATAGGGTTGAGAGATGTTGCATTAGCATCAGGTATCGATCGAGAGAGCTCTACGCGACATCATGCCCGGCCCTGAACCGGTGCAGCCGGTGCGGCCGCATGGGGCTTCCAAGCGCGCCAAGGGCCCTCATCTACGTATGTTACGAGTACGAGTATACATATACAGTAGTAGTAAGTACAGTATACATATACGGTAGTAGTACAAGGCGAGGCACGATTAGCTAGCTCGTTTGGAAAGAGGCATTGATTGATCGCAAAAAAAGGAGGCATTGATTTATCCTGGCTGGACTCACGTATTCTTCCTATAAATGTTCAAAGACTACTCAGCCATGCAAGGCACCTGAGAGGGGCAAAACGATCTGAGCCACCCGTTTCACTCTCTACGGTAAATACTCGGTCCCACTTTTCACAGCAGCCGTCCGATCGGTGAGTTTTTCCTCACCTGCTCATCTTCCCAACGAGTCTATGACGCGTGGGTTCAGCAATATGCGAGGCCCAACGGTCGGAGGCAGCTACGGGTGTTAATTCGCGTCGCCTTTGAGTCTACGGCGGCTGAACAGGTGAAAACCTAGATCGGGGACACACCCAATCCACTCCCCCAATCCCGCTCCTCCTCTCCTCCCCAACCCACGTCTCTTCTCCTCCCCAATCGCCGGCCGACCTCTCTCTCCCGCTGCAGCCACGCGTGATGTTATAATTGAGATGCACAATAAACGAAGAACGAAAAGTAAAACACTGCAGGGGACACGAGATTTTAACGTGGAAAACCCTTGCAACACACAAGGGAAAAAACCACGGGCGCCAGCCAGCAAAACTTCACTATTTCGGTGGTGTTTACAAACGCCGTGGGTGTACAATGATGCGATGATAACCCTAACGGCGGCTTACAGGGAATATAAATAGGCGGTGGCAACGATCCGTACCAATTCGCATCGAACTGATGTGTGTGCTACTGAAAATTTTTGTGATCTGTTGTTCTATTGGGAATTGGAAGATTGCATCACAGCTTTATGGTCGGCGTCTACGTGCGCAAATGTGTGACGTTGCGAATTTCTATAGGGTTGAGAGATGTTGCATTAGCATCAGGTATCGATCGAGAGAGCTCTACGCGACATCATGCCCGGCCCTGAACCGGTGCAGCCGGTGCGGCCGCATGGGGCTTCCAAGCGCGCCAAGGGCCCTCATCTACGTATGTTACAGTACAGTATACATATACAGTAGTAGTAAGTACAGTATACATATACAGTAGTAGTACAAGGCAGGCACGATTAGCTAGCTCGTTTGGAAAGAGGCATTGATTGATCGCAAAAAAAGGAGGCATTGATGTATCCTGGCTGGACTCACGTATTCTTCCTATAAATGTTCAAAGACTACTCAGCCATGCAAGGCACCTGAGAGGGGCAAAACGATCTGAGCCACCCGTTTCACTCTCTACAGTAAATACTCAGTCCCACTTTTCACAGCAGCCGTCCGATCGGTGAGTTTTTTCCTCACCTGCTCATCTTCCCAACGAGTCTATGACGCGTGGGTTCAGCAATATGCGAGGCCCAACGGTCAGAGGCAGCTACGGGTGTTAATTCGCGTCGCCTTTGAGTCTACAGCGGCTGAACAGTGAAAACCTAGATCGGGGACACACCCAATCCACTCCCCCAATCCCGCTCCTCCTCTCCTCCCCAACCCACGTCTCTTCTCCTCCCCAATCGCCGGCCGACCTCTCTCTCCCGCTGCAGCCACGCGTGATGTTATAATTGAGATGCACAATAAACGAAGAACGAAAAGTAAAACACTGCAGGGGACACGAGATTTTAACGTGGAAAACCCTTGCAACACACAAGGGAAAAAACCACGGGCGCCAGCCAGCAAAACTTCACTATTTCGGTGGTGTTTACAAACGCCGTGGGTGTACAATGATGCGATGATAACCCTAACGGCGGCTTACAGGGAATATAAATAGGCGGTGGCAACGCTTCGGCCCAAGCCTCCGGCGACGGGCCTCGCTCCGCTCGTCGAAGTTAGCCTCCCTTTAGTATATGAATTTGGATCACAAAATAACAAACTCCACCTTGAGACAAATTCCTTGTAGCATGAACTTCAACAATCACCTGAATCAACAAAGAAAACACTTGCCGGCGCCAATAGCCACTTGGGCTAAACGAGTTATACCAACCAAGCTTGAGCAAAGCTCAAACTTGGACACGAGGACAGAGCTTAGTCATCATATCGGCAGGATTATCATGAGTACTAATCTTGCATACCTTCACTTTACCTTTTGCAACCACATCTCTGATTGCGTGGTACTTAATATCAATGTGCTTTGTCCTATCATGGAACATCTGATCTTTAGTAAGATAAATAGCACTTTGATCATCACTTCGAACAACTTAATGCAAGAATTATCTCCACAAAGCTCAGCATATAACCCTTTCAGCCAAACGGCCTCTTTACCTGCCTCAGCAATAGCCATGTACTCAGCCTCGGTAGTAGATTGTGCAACGACATCCCGCAAAGTAGCCTTCCAGCTAACAGCACATCCACCAACGAGTAAACACATAACCTGTGAGGGACCTTCTCCGATCCAAATCGCCGGCATAATCTGAATCCACATATCCGGCGAGCCCCTCACCAATCCTGCCAAACCTCAAGCAAGCTTTTGATGTGCCGCGAAGGTACCTGAAAATCCACCGAACGAGCTTTCCAATGTTCTTTACCGGGATTAGCCATGTATCGACTGACCAAACTCATAGCATATGATAGATCGGGACGTGAACAAACCATGGCATACATCAAGGAACCAACGAGCACTAGAATAGGGAACTCGAGACATGTACTCAATATCATCTTTAGAGCTAGGACATTGCAAAGCCGACAACTTGAAATGAGAAGCAATAGGAGTAGTAACCGACTTTGCATCATGCATATTAAAACGATGAAGAACTTTCTCAATGTACTTTTCACGACTAAGAAACAACAAACTAGACTTTCTGTCCCTTTTGATTTCCATGCCTAGTATTTTCTTAGCAGGACCAAGATCCTTCATCTCAAACTCACTACTTAATTGATTCTTTAAAGTAGTGATCTCTTTCATGCTCTTGGCAGCAATCAACATATCATCAACATATAGCGGCAAATAAATAGGTGATCCATTAACAAACTTGATATACACACAACTATCATACTGAGATCTCTCAAAACCATGTGTAAGCATAAATGAATCAAACCTTTTATACCACATTGTCGTGGCGACTCGTTTCGGACCATAAAGGGACCTCTTTAATTTGCAAACAAGATCCTCCTTACCGGGCACAACATAACCTTCGAGGTTGGTCCATATATATATCCTCCTCCAACTCACCATGCGGAAAGCGAGTCTTTACATCTAGCTACTCAAGCTCAAGATCATGCATAGCAACAATACCAAAGAAAGCACGAATAGAACTATGCTTCACAACCGGGGAGAATACATCATTATAATCAACACCTGGAATTTGATTGAAACCTTTTGCTACTAACCTTGCCTTAAACCGTGGAGGCTCATTAGGAGACAAACCTTCCTTTCTTTTGAATATCCACTTGCGGCGGACAGCCTTCTTTTGTTTAGGCAAGTGCACAACATCCCATGTGCCATTCTTCTCAAGCGATTGCATCTCTTCTTGCATCGCACCTACCCACTTCTCTTTATCAACCGAAGCAATGGCTTCGGTATATGTAGCTGGTTCAATATCATGCTCCACCTGTTCGAGCACAACTCAAAGCATAAACAACAATATCACATTCTTGAATTAATCGGGTAGGAGGTGTAATATTTCTCTTAGGACGGTCAGCGAGCAATAGACCGTCCTTGTCGCTGAACAAAAGGTGGTGAAGGTGGAACATCATTATCATCATTGTTGGTTTCAGGAAACACATTTTCATTCTCCTTTGCGTGCTCCACCTGCACGCCAATTCTGTGCTGCTCATCATCAGAAACATCGGGAGAATCAATAGCATCGAAATATCGGTAGACGGACTATCATTAAACATAACCGCCTCATTAAAAACGACATTCCTGCTCAACACAATTTTCTTAGTTTCGGGATTCCATAATCTATATGCCTTAACTCCTGAACCATAACCAAGGAAGATGCACTTAACGGCCCTTGGCTCCAACTTTCCATTATCAACATGAGCGTAAGCGATGCAACCGAAAACTCTCAAATCTGAATAATCGAGCGAGCGAACCGAGACCATACCTCAATTGGAGTTTTCTTATCAAGTGGAACAGAAGGTGACCTGTTGATGAGATAACATGCGGTGGAGAGTCGCTTCAGCCCAAAAACCTCTATGCATCTTTGCATTAGACAACATGCGGCGAGCCCTCGAAATAATGGTCCTGTTCATGCGTTCAGCCACGCCATTCTGTTGAGGGGTGTACGGAATGGTATGATGTCTTACCATCCCATCATTGCTGCAAAACTCATCAAATTCATTTGAACAAAATTCCATACCATTGTCGGTACGGAGTATCTTAACCTTCTTTTCGGTTTGGGTTTCTACCATAACTTTCCACTTCTTAAAAGCATTAAAAACATCAGATTTATGTTTCGGGAAATATGGCCACACTTTTCTTGAGTAATCATCAATAATTGTAAGCATGTAATTAGCACCACCATTAGAGGTTCTACGGGACGGACCCCAAACATCAGCGTGTACATAATCTAAAATGCCTTTGGTGGTATGAACGGAAGCATTAAATTTTACTCTTTTATGCTTACCAAAGATGCGAGTGCTCACAGAACTCAAGATTACCTAAATCGCAGCCATCAATTAGCTCTCTCTTTGCCAATTCTGCCATGCCAAGCTCACTCATATGTCCAAGACGCTTGTGCCAAAGGTTAGTCTTACTAGTTTCATCGGAACTAACGAGCAGCAACAATACCGGGCAAAGTGCTACCTCTAAGGACATATAATTTCGCAGAATTCATATCACCAATCATAATAATGAGAGAACCTGATGATACCTTCAAAAGTTTGTTCCCACCTTTGTACTTGTACCCGTCACAATCAAGGGTACTCAAAGAGATCAAATTCCTCGCCATGGAGGGTATGTGTTTCACTCCTCGTCAACGTGCGTGTCATCCCATCATGGGTCTTGATCTCGAACAGAACCAATGCCAACAATGCTGCACCTGGTTGTCATTCCCCACACGCACAAAATCTCCACTGCGCACGGACTCATAAGAACTGAACCAATCTTTGTTACGGCAAATATGAAACGAACATGCGGTATCAAGAATCCATTCATCATCACGTGAAACACATGCAGCCAAAACAGCTAAGCAATCTCCATCGGAACTATCACTACCGAGCAACAACAGCGAGCCTCACCCTTACCGGTGACAACGGCAGCCTTACCATTACCATCATTATTTTTCGGTTGGTAAGTTCCGTTCCTTTTCTCCTTGTTCTGCAGCTTCCAACAATCATCAATATTGTGGCTAGATTTCTTACAATACCTGCAGAACTTGTCACGTCCTTTGGACTTTGAGCGACCTCTATCGCCCTTGCTCTTATCTCTCGTTGTTGTGGTAGTAGTTATCTCGCTGCTCGGTCCTGCCACGGACCTCTAACGCCTCCGCCTTGGAGGACGAACTTTCAGCCTGCACCATAGATTTCATTTTCTCCTTTTGTTGGAGAGCATCATAAACTTCCGCGAGAGTTAGTTTGTCGCGGCTCAATAATATGGTGTCACGAAAATTACCGAAAGAATTAGGCAGCGAGCATAAAAGAAGAAGACCTAAATCCTCATCCTCATACTTAACTTCTATAGACTGCAAATCGAAACAATCTCTTTCCGGGAAGATAGGTGATTCATTACCGAACCTCCCTCTTGCAACTTATGCGAGAACAGACTTCATCTTCACGTGCAATCCGCCCGTGAGATCCTTGGACAAACAGATCTCCTCTAGTTTGACCCATAACTCGGCGGTGGTTTTCTCCTGCAGGCACTTCCTGCAGAATATTATTGGACGAGATGGAGTTGAATCAACGATAAAGCCTTACGGTCTTTCCGCTTCTCCGCATCGGTCCAGGTATCCTTCGCTTTCTCGCCGAAAGCATCGATCGCTTCATCCGGATCCGAAGATTGGGCGAGAATCGCCCTCATCTTCACTTGCCACAAAGCAAATCTCGTGGTGTAGTCCAGCTGCGGTAGATCGAACTTCGGTGACGACATCTCGTAAACCCTAGATCCAAAGAACACGGGCTCTGATACCACTTGTTATAATTGAGATGCACAATAAACGAAGAACGAAAAGTAAAACACTGCAGGGGACACGAGATTTTAACGTGGAAAACCCTTGCAACACACAAGGGAAAAAACCACGGGCGCCAGCCAGCAAAACTTCACTATTTCGGTGGTGTTTACAAACGCCGTGGGTGTACAATGATGCGATGATAACCCTAACGGCGGCTTACAGGGAATATAAATAGGCGGTGGCAACGATCCGTGAGGCCTCGCTCCGGCGACGGGCCTCGCTCCGCTCGTCAGAAGTTAGCCTCCCTTTAGTATATGAATTTGGATCACAAAATAACACGTGAGGCCGGAGAGGCCACTCCCAAGGCGCTGGAGAAGCGTGAGAGGGCACTCTCCCACGAGTCAAGCGCGAGCGGCGCCGGCCTTGGTGTGGGCGTGCGTGTGCAGGGCGTGGCGGCGGGGTCGAGGCGGCGGCGGTGCTGTCCTCGGTGGAAGCGGAGGAGGAGGCGCTCCTGGCCGAGGTCTAGCGGGAGGAGGCGGCGCGGAAGCGGGCGGGCTCCCTGGGAGCTCCTCGCCGTGCTGGGGAGGCCAGGCGCGCCGCGGTGCGGCTGCGAGCTGCAGCAGCGCAAGGTGACCGCGCGGTGGAGCTGATGGCGGGCTCTCCGCGAAGCCTAGCCACGCGAGAATTCCTTTCTCCGACTCCGTGAGCTCCTCCTCTTTCTTCTCTCTAACCGAGTTTTCCATGAAACCAAAATAATCTTTGTAATTCCTCTTGTAGAAGTCATCCAGCCTCTGGAATATGAGAGCAGCACAAAATTAGTTGCAACCACAGCGAAAGCTCTCTTCTCAATCAATTTGTAGCTCCAGTAAACTTATATATAGTCATAAAACTGACATTGTATAGAGGCTGCAGTTGAATTCGTCTGAGACTTAAAATACAATGATAGCTGCATTTAACTATGTAGGTTGAGTTTGTATGTGGCAGAAGGTTCCCTATTTAAATCAGAGGCATCTACTCCAACACCAAGAAACTTGAACCTGTACTACGAACAAGGGTAGTAAATTACAGCACAGGTCAAACCTCCCTCAAGATTTTCATGAAAAATGAAAAAGCAAGGGGACAATAGTATTAAATCAACCGAAACAATGAAATGGGAACATATGGACCCAAATGTGTATTTTGAAAAGAGCTCATGATTTGATAGAGAAGTGCATATAGATTATCAACTCAAAACAATAGCAAAAGGCTTCTTCCAGTAGCCATGAATGAGATTTCCAAGGAAAAATATCGAATGTAGGCCACATACCTCCTTGTCGTTCTTTTCTTTGTTTTCCTTTGATCTCTTCACATAATCTACATATGCAGGAAGAATAATTTATCTACCCAAGGTGAACAGCAAACCGGCCACAAATAACGGTTATCTGTAGACCCGAAAAATCGGACCATATGCTCACATACCTTGCAATAGGGCCTTTCTTGATTCACTAGCCTCGGGTATGGCCGCAGCTGATGCCAGCAGAGTAAGGAGGGATCTCCTGCCAACTCCATTCCTCTGAGCCAAGGTGACCAGTGGCTGGAGGTGATTTACCGCTGATTGATGAAGAGATGAAGCTGCCGAGATCGGCCTTCGATCGCGTCCATCGGTTTACTCGGAGGCTGAGCCATGTGATGACTGTCCGGGGTGCTCTCTTAACTCCTTTGTAGATATGGCCAGGTTGCTACTACTTGATATCAAGAAATCCTGGATTTTATATGAGCCGCAGGTTTTTCTATGGATAGAACGAGACGAGGGCAAATCTGACCATATGCAGCACTCCCCAGGTTTTGGACCAGTCACATGTCAGACTGGTTCTTCCATTTAACCTTTTTGCTTTTCCGGTATGTACACTATATTTCTTATTTCTAGACCATATATTTAAATAACATTTCTTGACTTTATCTCAGCATTTCCCCAATGGCCGGAGCACCGGCAGCGGCTGGACGCGGCAGCGGTGGTGGTAGGCACTACTGCGTTGGGGACGGGCCATGCAGCAGCACACTTTGGAACACACTCTGGGATGCACGGTCGCCCGTTCCTGTGACGCCATGGTGAGCACCTCTCAATCATTCTTTCTATATGCTCCTGATCTCTCTTTTAGGCTTTTTCTTTCGATTTGTTTCTACTTTAAGATCTTGCGTGTGAACTGTTTGATGAAATGTATGTGTACTGATTCATTCTTGCTGCTCTATTTTTTTGGCTCCCCGTGCAGCAGCTGCTGGCCAAGCAAGGCACTTTGTGCGGTGACGGACTGCTCCTGGAAGAAAATGAGGACAATAGCTTCAATGCCACATGTAAGCTCCGTGCTGATCGCCTGTTAATTTACTCTAAAAAAAGTGATGAGGTGCATCTTGTTCAACTTGTGTAGATTTGCTATGTTTGCAAATCTATGGAGAAATTGCATATGACGAGGATTCTGATCAGATGCGCGAGGGCTTTGGTTGCAGTGGATGTTTTATTTTGTTTACCAATTTTCTTTTGCCAATTTTTTTTTCAAACTTATTTTTTGTGTGATTATAATACCTGTAGGAATTGATACTGAGCTACATGATGATGCACTTAATTAAGGAACTATACTTGAAAGATCACCCGTATGGCGAATGGCTCAAGAGACAGAAGATGTACCTCACAGACTATGTCCCAAAAACTTACAAAGTTGCTTGAAGCATTTCTGGTTCATGACACCTTCATGATAGGACGATTATCTGGTTAAAATATCGGGTAGGATACAAAATGAAATGCAACACCAATTAGTATATCGGGTAGGATACAAAATGAAATGCAACGCCAATTAGTGAGTGCAAGTAGGCTAGGGTACGTAGGAAACTGTTTCCCAATATTTGTTTTGTCATGGTTAACATATTGTTATCATCCATATAATATACTGTTGAAATATTCATGATAGGACGATTATCTGGTTAAAATATTCAGGATAAAGAGTCAACACAATTTCTTTGCAGGATAAAGAGTTTACATTGATTAGATTTTCAGTTAAACATTACTGTTGAATGCTGATAGAAGGTTGTTGCTTTCTGTGTTTGACTAAGCTTGTTTGTGTTATTCACTTTCTCCTTATTTCTGCAGTAATAAGCTACAACAAACACAACAGATTGATTGCGAGGAGTTGGTGCTCCTTCATCTCCTCCCTCAGCCAGGAGATGTCAGCGAGATTTCTTGTGCCAATGATGCACAGTGAGGAGGTGGTGCGGCCTTGTGGCGTGTTTGCAACGGTCGATCCGGTGGCCTGCCAGCAGCCTCGCCGTCTCTGGCTTGTTACTAGGTATACCATCTCCCTCCCGGATCTTCTTTAATTCTCCAATGGAATTCATGATTTATGCTCGGTTGGTGTGGTGTTCTCAATATTGTTTGGTGGTCCACACAGATGCAAAAGGAGTGGTGAAAATTTGGGATTAATGATGCATTGCTTACTAAAAAAGAAAAGATATATTTATTTAATGAAGAGCTCTAAATAATTAGTGCTGAGCTTTTCTTATGATAGGTCGTATTCTCTATTAATAATATTAATATTCTTACTAAAACATTTGGAAGCTTTTGGGACAAACAATGTGTGAGCATGACCTTGCTATTACTTCTTTTCTTATCATGGTGCAAATGGATTATGTCAATTGCTAACCAGCGTTGGAAAAAACCATTCTTTCACTTCACACAATGCAGCTGTTGTGCTCCAACGGTTCAATTCCCAAGACACAAAGATTTTTTACGTTTGTTAACATAAATACTTCTAAGTATCATGGCTCCTAGAGGAAAATGCTTAATTGTATGCTAATTTCTCTCTCTTTTGGTATCCTTTGTTCTATTATAGATGTGACATAATGCTTATTTCTACTTCTAGCAGGCTCCTTGTAATTACTATCAAGAATCATGCTAATTTGCCTACTGCAGCTAAAAGTACATATGAAAGGCCTTAGTTTCTGATGACCCACAAGTATATGGGGTGTATCGTAGTATCTTCGATAAGTAAGAATGTCGATCCCAACGAGGAGCAGAAGGTGTTGACAAGCAGTTTCGATGAAGGATTCACTGTAAATGCTCACAGAAAAGTATTCGGGGAGTTTTGATGTAACGGATGAATAAAGTACGAGTAAGTAAAATGCGAGAGAAATAATTGCAGCGAGTGGCCCAATCCTTTTTAGCACAAAGGACAAGCCGGTTTGTTTACTTATAATGACCAAACGTTCTCGAGGACACACGGGATTTTAGTCTAGTGCTTTCGCTACATATAGTTGATTAATCTTCATTGTTTTGATAAGTGTTGTGTGGGTGAACCTGTGCTAATGTACCGCCCTTCCTAGGACTAATACATACTTGTGATTATACCCCTTGCAAGCATCCGCAACTACAAGAAAGTAATTAAGATAAATCTAACCACGGCCTTAAACTCTGAGATCCTGCGATCCCTCCTGCATCGATATACCAACGGGGGTTTAGGTTTCTGTCACTCCGGCAACCCCGCAATTGGCAAACGAGTACAAGATGCATTCCCTTAGGCCCATAAATGGTGAAGTGTCGTGTAGTCGACGTTCACACGACACCACTAGAAGAATAACACCACAACTTAAATATCATAACATTGAATATTACTCAACCATAGTTCACTACTAACAATTAGACTTCACCCATGTCCTCAAGAACCAAACGAACTACTCACGAGACATCATATGGAACATGATCAGAGGTGATATGATGATGAATAACAATATGAACATAGACCTTGGTTCAATGGTTTCACTCAATAGCATAAACAACAAGTAGAAATCAGTATCGGGAGAGTTTCCCCTATCAAACAATCAAGATCAAACCCAAATTGCTACAGCGGTGACGATGTCCAGCGGTGGAGATGGCGGTGATGATGGTGGAGATGATGATGATGATGATGGAGATGATGTCCAGCTCGATGGCGGTGACGATGGCGTCGATTTCCCCCTCCGGGAGGGAATTTCCCCGGCGGATTCCTGCCCGCCGGAGAGCTCTTTTCTCTCTGGTGTTCTCCGCCCCGCCGAGGCGGCCGTAACCCTTCGTGAGGATTCCTCTGTGGCTTAGGTCTTCGGGACGAAGGGTTTCGCGAAGAAAAGGAGGCGAAAGAGGCCGAGGGGCCCCACACCACATGGTGGCGCGGCCAGGCCATGGGCCGCGCCACCCTATGGTGTGGGCCCACCCTGGGTCCAGCTGCTCCCCCTTCTGGCTTCCTCCGTCATCTAGAAAAATAGGATTTTCTGTAAAACTTCCTTCCACAGTTGATCTTCCGAAATATCGCATCCTGACGGTGCTTTTTCCAGCAGAATCCTGGCTCCGGTGCTCAATCTCCAAATAATCATGAAACATGCAAAATAGATGAAATAACATAAGTATTGTGTCCCAATATGAAATATATCAATGAATAACAGCAAATTATGATATAAAATAGTGATGCAAATTGGACGTATCAACTCCCCCAAGCTTAGACCTCGCTTGTCCCCAAGCGAAACCGAACTCGTAAACAGGTCCACATGTTTATGGAGTGAAGAGTCGATAAATAAAATACGGACAAGAAGCATCATATTCATTGACACAAGACATTATAGTAAACAACTTCCTCATATAACTCAATCTTGAAACAAGTATAAGGTAATCACAAATAAAGGTGCATAAGAAATCATAATTGGTGATGGCAAACTTTGTTCTTGGTCAGAGAACAGTTAACAGATTATACTTATCTATTGAGCAGCGCTCTTATAATAAAGCTTATGGTAAACTTGCATACTCAATTATACTAATCATTGATGACTTTCAAAGCTATATTCATTCAGGTAAAACTTGTACTAAACAAGAAAGAGTAAAGACATGATGAAGCAAATCACAATATAATGGTTTGATCACAACAACTCAAATGCTTGCTTGAGATGGAGGGAAATAGGTTTATCGACTCAACATAAAGTAAAAGACGAGGCCCTTCGCAGAGGAAGCGAGAGATTAAATCATATGCTAGAGCTTTTTCAGTTTTGAAATCATATAAAGAGAATAAAAGTAAAGTTTTGAGAGGTGTTTGTTGTTGTCAACGATCGGTAGCGGGTACTCTAACCCCCTTGCCAAACAAACCTCCAAAGAGCGGCTCCCATGAAGGACGTTACCTCTACCAGCAAGGTAGATCATCCCTCTTCTCTTTTGTTTACACATGTACTTTAGTTTATTTAAGGATGACACTCCCCCAACCTTTGCTTACACAAGCCATGGCTAACCGAATCCTCGGGTGCCTTCCAACAATCTCATACCATGGAGGAGTGTCTATTGCAAAATTAAGTTGCTTACCGATGAATCGGGGCAAAACATGTGAAGAGAATTATTAATGAAAGTTGATTAATTGGGGCTGGGAACCCCGTTGCCAGCTCTTATTGCAAAATTATAGGATAAGTGGATGAAGCCACTAGTCCTTTAGTGGAGGCTGCCTAACAAGATTGAAAGATAAAACACCACATACTTCCTCATGAGCTATAAAACATTGACACAAATAAAGAGTAATAAGTTTTGAATTGTTTAAAGGTAGCACATGAAGTATTTACTTGGAATGGCAGAAAATACCATGTAGTAGGTAGGTATGGTGGACACAAATGGCATAGGTTTGGGTTCAGGTTTGGATGCACGAGAAGTATTCCCTCTCGGTACGAGGTCTTTGGCTAGCAAGGTTAAATAGCAAGCATAGGAGTTGAGGGAAACAAACAAATATACATGTGATAGAAACAATCATGCATCTTACTTGTAAGCACAAACAGTTTTAACTTTAGAATACTAATGCTAAGGACTGATAAGAAAGATAATAATATCTTCTACATGTATTTCCTCTATTCTTCTTAAACTCAAAGTGTTGTTGCTATTGACCATTGCTAAGTTTGCCAAAACCAAATAGATTAACTCAATGCTCCCAAAGTGGTACCAATACTAAAATCAAGATCAATCATATAGTAGAAATTGCAAACTAAAATAAGGTGTGCAATATGTAAATGATAAGACTTCTCATTAATATTCCATAACGATAACTCACACCAAGGGATACATAGACAAACTAAAGGAGAGATACTTCCACACCGCAACCCATCTCATACGATAACTTCCCTACTCATGATATGACACTACTTGATAGTAAAAAGTAAAAGGTAATGATAATGTGATACCGCGGCACTCCCCCAAGCTTGGAACAAACCAAGGGGATGCCAATACCGATGATGGATTACTCCTTTGGTGATGGTGGTGACGAATCCCTCATGCGCTTCTTACAGATCTCCTTCAGCTTCAGCTTCTCAGCTTGGCAAATCTGCACTAAGTCTCGAAGAGATTCATTGTTATCCGAAGTCGGTGATGGCGAACCTGTGACGGGCATCAAGTAATATCCCAGCATTCTACGGAGTCGGTAATTCTCCTCCCTGAGTATCTCCACTTCTCTTCTTAGAGCCCGGTATTGACCGCAAAACTCATCGGTAGTCCGCGAGCTTCTTCCAGCGCAGGGGAAAGAGTCGAGGCCGAGAGCAGGGGGTAAGGGTCCCTGCAAGTTATAAGAGAAAGAACGACGAGTATCAACAGATCCCACCAAGACTTGCTTACTCCCCACAGCTTGTTGCTCTTGCTTTGACGACACCATTTTCACTTCTTCCTTCGAAGGCCCTTTGCCCTTGTTGTCGGAGGCCATGGTACTCCTAGATTGAAAACAGATCCTGGCAGAAACAGCTCGAAACAAAACACGTCGAGAAAACGATATACGGACCTCCAGGGGTCCGGGGGATTTTATAGTAAAATTTTTCGAAACAAACGGAAAGTACCAGATCGAACCAGAGTCGGAAAGGGGCGACGAGGCGGCCAGACCACAGGGTGGCGCGGGCCCAGGCCAGGCCGCGCCGGCCTGTGGTGGCACGCCCTCGTGCGTCCTTTCCACTCCGTTTCGAACTCGTAATTTTTCATATTTTCCAAAAACAACAGAAATAATGTTCGGAAAGTAAATCGCGAACTTTTCATTACCAGTACTGTTACCTATTCAAAGTCGAGTTCTGGCGGACTGTCAATTTGTCCTTTGATGAAAGCCTCCGGTGTTTCCACTCGAATAATATCAACATCAACATTATAAGAATCACCTGAGATATAATGCTTGAGTCTTTGTTCATTCACCACTTGCGTAGCATTGCCTTGGAGAGAGCTAATCTTAATTGCTCCTGAACGATACACCTCCTCGACAACATATGGTCCTTCCCATTTCGAGAGTAATTTCCCTGCAAAGAATCTGAGACGAGACCGATACAATAGGACTTTATCCCCAATATTAAATTCTCTTTCGATGATCCTTCTATCATGCCATTTTTTAACTTTTTATTTAAAGAGTTTAGCATTTTCATAAGCTTCACTTCTCCATTCATCTAGAGAACTTAATTGTAGCAACCTCTTATCACCGGCAAGTTTAGGATCTTTATTTAATTCTCTAACGGCCCGATAAGCTTTGTGTTCTAGTTCTAAAGGTAAATGACAAGCTTTTCCGTAAACCATTTTATAAGGTGACATTCCCATGGGGTTTTTATAAGCAGTTCTATAAGCCCATAGTGCGTCTCTCAATTTACTAGTCCAATTCTTTCTAGATTTATTAACAGTCTTTCCCAAAATAGATTTAATTTCTCTATTTGATAATTCTACTTGACCACTACTTTGAGGGTGATAAGCAGAAGCAATTCTATGATTAATACCATACCTAGCAAGAGTCTTTCTAAAACCTCCATGAATAAAATGAGAACCTCCATCAGTCATAATATATCTAGGTACTCCAAATCTAGGAAAAATAATATCTAAAAGCATTTTTAAAGAGGTCTCACCATCAGCACTTTTTGTAGGTATGGCTTCCACCCATTTAGTAACATAATCAACAACAACAAGTATATGCGTGTTACCTTCTGAAGAGGGAAAAGGTCCCATGAAGTCAAATCCCCAACAATCAAACGGTTCAATAACAAGAGTATAATTCATAGGCATTTCATTGCGTCTGGAGATATTACCAACCCTTTGACATTCATCACAAGATAAAATAAACTTCCTTGCATCTTTGAAGAGAGTTGGCCAATAAAAACCTGATTGTAGAACCTTTTGTGCGGTTCTATCTCCGGCGTGATGTCCTCCATAAGCACTGCCATGACATTTACTCAATATCTCTTGTTGTTCATATTCGGGAACACACCTTCGCATAATACCATCCACTCCTTCTTTATATAAGTGTGGGTCATCCCAAAAATAATGCCTCAAGTCATAAAAGAATTTCCTCCTCTCGCTGAGCTGAAAAGGTTGGAGGCAAGTACTTGGAAACAATAAAGTTAGCATAATCGAGCATACCAAGGACCTGTCTCGCGAGCTCACCTTTATTACAGCCAATTGTTCATTTGGAAAACTATCATTAACGGGAACAGGATCATAAGCAATATTTTCCAATCTAGACAAATTATCAGCAAGAGGATTATCAGCACCTTTCCTATCTACAATATGTAAATCAAATTCTTGCAAAAGAAGTACCCATCTAATAAGCCTCGGCTTAGCATCTTTCTTTGTCATAAGGTATCTAATTGCAGCATGATCGGTATGAATTGTAACTTTTGAATCAACAATATAAGATCTAAATTTATCACAAGCAAAGACTACAGCTAACAATTCTTTTTCAGTAGTAGCATAATTTCTTTGAGCAGCATCAAGAGTTTTGCTAGCATAATGAATAACATTTAATTTTTTATCTACTCGTTGTCCAAGAACAGCGCCTACAAGCAAAATCACTAGCATCACACATAATTTCAAATGGTAAATTCCAATCGGGAGGTTCAACTATAGGAGCAGTTGTTAAGGCTTTCTTTAGAGTTTCAAAAGCTTCCTTACAATCATCATCAAAAACAAAAGGTACATCTTTTTGAAGAAGATTAGTAAGAGGTTTTGAAATCTTGGAGAAATCTTTAATGAATCTCCTATAAAACCCAGCATGACCAAGAACACTACGAATACCTTTAACATCCCTTGGATAGGGCATCTTCTCAATAGCTTCAACTTTAGCTCTATCAACTTCAATACCTCTCTCGGAAATTTTATGTCCCAATACAATTCCTTCATTAACCATAAAGTGGCATTTCTCCCAATTAAGAACAAGGTTAGTTTCTTCACATCTCTACAAAACTCATTTCTTACCACATCCTTCATCTTGGGAATTAGACGACGCTGAGGTTCAACAACAGGCTTCGCATCATCTTCCATATTAATGGCATGTTGGCAAATAGAGGGAGAAATCCCCTTCAAGTCATCAAGAGTATAGCCAATAGCACCTCGGTGTTTCTTCAATATTTGCAATAATCTTTCTTCTTCAAACTCTGTAAGCTTAGAACTAATAATAACAGGATATATTTTCTTATCATCAATATGAGCATATTTAAGATTATCGGGCAAAGGCTTTAAATCAAAAACAGGATCTTCCTTTGGTGGCGGTGTTGTACCCAAGTCTTCCACCGGTAAATCATTCTCGAGAATAGGTTGGCGAAGAAAAATCTCCTCAAGCTCATCTCTTTCTTTCCTAAAAACTTCACTCTCGCTATCCTCCAAATGTTGCTGCAAAGGATTATTAGGAACAAGAACAATAGATGCACACTCGCTCCATTTTAAAATCATTACTAGGCAAATCAGCTTTATAAGGAGTTTTAGTAAATTTAGAGAAGTTAAACTCATAAGATTCACCAGCAAATTTAGTCAAAATTTTCTCTTTCTTGCAATCTATAATAGCTCCACAAGTATTTAGAAAAGGTCTACCAAAAATGATAGGACAATAATCGCTAGCAGCAGAACCAAGTACCAAAAAGTCGGCAGGATATTTAATCTTACCACATAGAACTTCCACATCTCGAACAATACCAATTGGAGAAATAGTTTCTCTATTAGCCAGCTGAATAACCACATCAATATCTTCAAGTTCACAAGAATCAATTTCGTGCATAATCTCCGTGTAAAGCTCATAAGGTATAGCACTAACACTTGCACCAATATCACATAAACCATAATAGCAATGATCACCAATTTTAATAGATAGCATAGGAACACTAGCTTGTTTGGGTTTATTAGGATGTGAAACAATATTAGAAGCATCTTCACGAGAAAATAATATGACCATCCTCTACATTTTCGAGTCACAAGATCTTTAACTATGGCAACAACGAGGTTCAACTTTTATTTGTTCTTCAGGTTCTCTAGGTTTCTTTTCACTTTTATGAACCGCACTATTTATAACAGAGTACTCTTTCATTTTAGCAGGAAAAGGAGTTTTTTCAATATAAGCTTCAGGAATAACACGATCAGCAGTTTCAATTACAACACATTTATTAATAGATGAATCAATTTTATCTTTGTACGGTTCATGATACTTATCAAAATTCTTCTTAGGCAATTCATAATGAGAGGCAAAAGCTTTATAAAGGTTTGCAGCAACTTGAGAATCAAGACCATATGTAGCACTCATATTACGAAATGTATCGAGTATCCATAAAAGCTTCAATGCATTTATAATCATAAATTATACCCGATTCTCTATCTTTGTCGTTCTCCCAACCTTCGGTATTTTCTTGGATCCGATCAAGAAGGTCCCTTTTAAACTCTTCTTTATTGCGTGTAAATGATCCGGAACAAGAGGTATCCAGCAAGGTCTTGTCTTGAAAAGAAAGTCTTGCATAGAAATTATCAATAATAATATTACCGGGAAGCTCATGAATGGGGCATTTGAGCATTAAAGACTTCAATCTCCCCCAAGCTTGGGCAATACTCTCTCCATCATGAGGCCAGAAATTATATATGCGGTTCCGATCTTTGTGAATTTCACTTGGAGGATAAAATTTGTAATAGAATAAAGGCACAATGTCCTCCCAGTCAAGAGAATCACCATTCTTCAGACAATTTATACCAATGCGCCGCTTTACCGGACAGACGATATAGAGAATAGTTTCTTCCTAACTTCATTCATAGCAATACCTGCACATTTGAATAACCCGCATAATTCATGCAAAAACAGTAAATGATCACCGGGATGGACAGTTCCATCCCCTTCATAGCGGTTATCCATAACATGTTCAATAATTTTCGTAGGTATTTTATATGGTATCACTTCCTCACCTGGCGCCTCATCCACTACCGTTGCAGTAGTAGTAGATTTCCCAAATAGAAATTGAAGAGAAGATCTCTCCATAATGACTTATAGCAGCAGGCAGAAATAAAATCAGCACAAACAAGAAAGGTTTTCCTTACCAATTCCACTTACCAATAGCGCTTCACTCCCGGCAACGGCGCCGTGAAAATAGTCTTGATGACCCACAAGTATAGGGGGTGTATCGTAGTATCTTCGATAAGTAAGAATGTCGATCCCAACGAGGAGCGAGAAGGTGTTGACAAGCAGTTTCGATGAAGGATTCACCGTAAATGCTCACGTAAAAGTATTCGGGGGTTTTGATGTAACAGATGAATAAAGTACGAGTAAGTAAAATGCGAGAGAAATAATTGCAGCGAGTGGCCCAATCCTTTTTAGCACAAAGGACAAGCCGGTTTGTTTACTTATAATGACCAAACGTTCTCGAGGACACACGGGATTTTAGTCTAGTGCTTTCGCTACATACATTGATTAATCTTCATTGTTTTGATAAGTGTTGTGTGGGTGAACCTGTGCTAATGTACCGCCCTTCCTAGGACTAATACATACTTGTGATTATACCCCTTGCAAGCATCCGCAACTACAAGAAAGTAATTAAGATAAATCTAACCACAGCCTTAAACTCGAGATCCCGCGATCCCTCCCGCATCGATATACCAACGGGGGTTTAGGTTTCGTCACTCCGGCAACCCCGCAATTGGCAAACGAGTACAAGATGCATTCCCCTAGGCCCATAAATGGTGAAGTGTCGTGTAGTCGACGTTCACACGACACCACTAGAAGAATAACACCACAACTTAAATATCATAACATTGAATATTACTCAACCATAGTTCACTACTAACAATTAGACTTCACCCATGTCCTCAAGAACCAAACGAACTACTCACGAGACATCATATGGAACATGATCAGAGGTGATATGATGATGAATAACAATCTGAACATAGACCTTGGTTCAATGGTTTCACTCAATAGCATAAACAACAAGTAGAAATCAGTATCGGGAGAGTTTCCCCTATCAAACAATCAAGATCAAACCCAAATTGCTACAGCGGTGACGATGTCCAGCGGTGGAGATGGCGGTGATGATGGTGGAGATGATGATGATGATAATGGAGATGATGTCCAGCTCGATGGCGGTGACGATGGCGTCGATTTCCCCTCCGGGAGGGAATTTCCCCGGCGGATTCCTGCCCGCCGGAGAGCTCTTTTCTCTCCGGTGTTCTCCGCCCCGCAGAGGCGGTTGTAACCCTTCGTGAGGATTCCTCTGTGGCTTAGGTCTTCGGGACGAAGGGTTTCGCGAAGAAAAGGAGGCGAAAGAGGCCGAGGGGGCCCCACACCACATGGTGGCGCGGCCCACCCTATGGTGTGGGCCCACCCTGGGTCCAGCTGGCTCCCCCTTCTGGCTTCCTCCGTCATCTAGAAAAATAGGATTTTCTGTAAAACTTCCTTCCACAGTTGATCTTCCGAAATATCGCATCCTGACGGTGCTTTTTCCAGCAGTAATCCGGCTCCGGTGCTCAATCTCCAAATAATCATGAAACATGCAAAATAGATGAAATAACATAAGTATTGTGTCCCAATATGAAATATATCAATGAATAACAGCAAATTATGATATAAAATAGTGATGCAAATTGGACGTATCAGTTTCCAATACTATTGTTGCAGTACAAGTTGGTGAAACTGATTTGTGATGCAAATTACATGAGTGGTCTGGTGACAATGGCTTAGTTCATTGCTCATCTTAGCAGTTAGCACAGCTAAAATCTATTGTGGCATAGGAGCTCACAAGATTGAGATGATCTTCTGAAACTTTTGTAACACCGAAATTATATTTTTTATGATGTTTTGTACAATACTTGCAGTTGCTGCTTGGAGCATGGTTGAGTCGGCTCCCTTGCTGCGGGCCTACGGCTCTCCCCTTGCCCCCTTGTCGAAGCCATCGGAGAGGACAAGGCCGCCAACCCATGATGATACACTCACAGCTACCCAGGTCCGCACTTCGCCCTATGCTATTTCTTTCATGCCATGGGTACAATTTTTCTGTGTCTCAAGGCTACTCTCATAAACCATCTCTTGATTTAGGCCTCGCTGGTCCTCCCTTGCATTCCCTCATATGCCTGGGGTTATGGCAATCAGGACATGGTGGGGGCAGTTGGTGGTAAGGCAGAGTCAGGCGTACTGCCAGCAGTGGCACTACTCGAGATCAATGCCATGTGGTTCGGCAACTTTCTCGCTTGGATGCTTGCCATGTTAGGGATTGGTCATTTCTCCTACAGGTCTTTTAACTGGTTATTAATTGTCTCCCTAATCAAACACAGAGTTGGTTCTCCTACACCCCCTTGGACCCATTTACATTTTCAAGGGCTGCATATAGTGTTGTTCTGAGCCTTCTCACTTCTCAGTTGCTTCCTTTTTAGTGTATTGATTTGAGGCTATTGCTGCCTACCATGTAGTCAATAGCGATCATCCCTTGAATGATTGCAAGTGAGATAAAATTTGTGGAGGTCTCCTACTGCATTTACCATGTAGTCAATAGCGATCATCCCTTGAATGATTGCAAGTGAGATAAAATTTGTGGAGGTCTCCTACTGCATTTTGTTCTTTCGCCGCAAGTTTGATTTCTATATATTATTACTATGAACTAATAGTATAAATCACCTACAAGGAGCTCAATATAAGGTTATTGCAACTAATAGTTGTATGTGCTTATGTATCTTATTTTGCATCTTCAAAACAAGCAGTGGTTTATTTTTATGGTCACTTAATCACCTTCTCACCTGTCTCTGATAGTAAAGTTTTAAAATTAGTGCAATCTGACTAACTAGCGTATCATTGTATGCAAACAACACAATTCTAAGATACATTATTTTTTCCCTTCCTATCGTTTGTCCATGTTTATGGTTGTGTAGTTTCTTGCCCATGCTCTGACTTGCTCAAGTTTTTTTTTCTTATATTGTTTTCAGGAGTATCACTCAAGTCCCAGGATTTGACGATATTGTTTCTGGCTATTAGGTTGTACAACATCTTTGTTATGGATTGTGACCCCCACACAATACTGGATTCAGGTACACTAGCAACTACTCTTTTTGTCATTTACTTGATTTAGTTGAGACTGAGGTCAACATGTATGCTGGAAAAGGACAACTTTTCATGTATTAACTTATGTACTATTGTAATGTGCGTCACCGGTCAGAGAAGGCGGAGATCCGTGGATGCCAGTGAGGGAGGCAGCTTGGCTTGGACTGGCCATGGCACTGGCGTTGATGACTCCCTGCCATCCTCCTTTGTCTCCCATCCACAGCTTGGCTCGGACTTGGTGGAGCATGTATAGAAGAGGCTTTCATCATTTGTCAACTGGGTCGCACTTTCCTTGTCATCTCTTAGTAATAGATTTTCTGTAATACTAAAATCAGAACCTTAGCCTCTGCAAACAGTGCATGCAGATTTACAATAGCAAGGCATCTTATCGTGGACATATTTTTGACTTATCTCTGCTTGGAACTTTTGGCAAATAAATATAACGTGACGATGTTCTCATATCAGGTCTCGAGCGGCTGGTGGTGGTGTACAATGGTGCCCAGCGGCGCGCACAACGGGTGTACGATATGTGGCATCGGCGCCACCTGTGAGATATTCTCATGGAGGACGCCGTCCGGGCGACGCCTGCCCACGCCCGTCGCTCGACCCTCGCCGCCAGACTCCTACGTGCTCCTCCCAGGCACCATGGCGTTGGGGACGCACAACCCAGGCACCGCAGACCATGTGTGAAGGCTAGATGCGAGACCTCATGCACTCACTTGAGGGCGAGCTCAGCCGATGCCTAGATGCCAAGGTGAGCATCTCACGATCCTTTCCATCTGCTCCATATCTTTCTCTTGTAGGCTTTGATCTTGCTTGTCTAATCTGAGTTTTCTGGTGTCGTTTCAGGCTTTAAAAATTCGTTGCTGTGTGGATTATAAATGTATGGGGTTTCTATTGCCATTCCTGCCACTCTGGTGCAGCTCCGGCACACGCTGGATGGCCTTGTCCCTAAAGGTGATTTGGTAATACATTGCATGCTATCCTGTTTGGTTGGCTCTGACCACGTTGATTGGTTTTCTGTAATTAGTCAAGTAGTATATTGTCATCCCTTATGCATATTGAAAATACAACTGATTGGTTAGCTGCACAGAATAACTGATTCAATGTTTTTTTTGTTAACATTGATGTGTCATCGGAGGTCCTATATCTATCTGATGAGTGCTAAAATGGTGTGGACGTGTGGCTTTTGGATTTTTTACTGCTCAAGAATTCAGTCTGACGATATTTGGTGGACACATGCTCTTTAGGTGGATTGACCCTACCATGGCTGAGGTGTACACCATAGTGAATTTTCTGGAGCTCTGCTTGAATTTCAACACTCAGTTTGCGTCCCAGATTTCTCTGAACTCCAGTATATCAAAAAAAAGTTTATTTTGTTCTTCTCTTTGGTTGGCAATTATAAGATTGAAATAGCTCGTAAGCACATGACGATGCTCAATTTAAACTGGTATACTTATCTTTCTCTTGTTGTTAGGTTGAATTGGTAAAAGCATTTTGTTCTTTGTATGTTTAGTAATATGGCTGAACACTAAGAGCTGAGCTAATTTGTAGAGACAGCGTGGATGTTTTATTTTCCATATATCCCATTACTCATGATGGTGGAAATAAAAGTTTACCTACTTAGTTGCCAAATCTCACTGGAATTGCTTTTGGATGTAGTGACAGTGATATCTGAACTCATATTTTGAGTGATATTTTTCAGTGCGAACCTAACTAATTTAAATGTTCTCATTGTCTGTGATGTATGTGACGGTGATCCTTGCATCTTCTTTGCCATGAAATCATGTTTATTTACTCTAGCGGTGTGTCCATGTTTGGAAGAAATTAATAATTTCAGTACATGTTGGAGCTTTTGGGTCGTTCCAACATGAAGCTGTTCTTTTTTCTTTTCTTTTCCCATTCCAGTGTGAAATAGTTGTAGTTTTGCACCATCTATCCAATTGGGCTTATGCAGATAGCTTAAATTCATGGATATGAGCATATGTATATATCTTGTGAGAGACTTAAGAGAAACCAAATATGATCACCAATTTAGGAACCAAATATACGGGAGAGTCTCAGATTCTAAGAAGGGTTCTAGAGTTTCATATTGCTGTGTCCTGGCTCCACTTGCCCCCATGCCAAAACCATCGGTGTGGCATGGGGGCATCGACCTCTCAGAAGGCAGGTTCTATGGCCATTGGTAGAGCTAAGGCGGACGAAGTGGTGTTCTGGCTGGTGAGTTATCATCATCTCGTTTCATTGTTCGGTACTCATCAAATCTGAGACTATGGAATATGTATGACACGGATTACCGATATTCATTGTTGAAGGGTTGCTGATGCTTGGGATGGGGTAAATCTTAAGCTTACTCTCTGCAGAACTGCGTCTCAGTGAGTGTTCCATATATATGGTTAGACTTGGTCTCTTTGTTGCCACATAGTGGGTTAGTGAAAATAACAATCCAGTGATCTATATTACCTCTGCTGCACTTTGGACATTGTGGACTGTGTGTAACGGAATGTGCTTTCAGGTACTAAGATGGCTGCGTGTCAGGGAGATGTTAACAAGAATCGAGATGTTGATTGGAAGCTGGAAGGTGCTTTGGTTGGACAAACATTCCAGTTTGATGGATCCTGGAGGAGTACCTGATGAAGCTGAACCCCTTGAAAGGGGAACTTCTTTGAATTGCATGGACATGAATGAACTGATCCTGGGGTGTATGTCTACTGAATCTACATCATCTGTCCCCCTTCTGAAGAAATGGCGTCAGGAGCTGGCCTGTGAAGCTTTATTGGGATGATTGGCAATACCTTGTGACTCTGTAGGCTTATTCCTGTAGCTACCTGAAAGTGTTGTTCCCTCTCGCCTGTTGCCATTTTCTGTTTTCGGCTTTGTTACTGTAACCTGATGATGTGACTGCTTTGCATATAATGGAACCGGGGGGACCCCCTTTATCTAAAAAAAAAGATGCTAAAGAGGAGGATCCTTAAGAGTGAAAAGCTTCTTAAGAGCGTGCTTTGCTTTTCTTTCTGCGTGACTGCTCTAAATAACTACTGTTTATGTTTGTCTAGAATTTGGATCATGGGCACTGAAGATTAGCAATTGGGCATGATCATGATGTTGTATTATACATGTATTAATTTTTTTAAAGACAAATAGGTATTACACAAGTGCTTGAAAGATGGTCTTTTCCGGAAAAAGAAAGCCTTAGCTGTTGGCTATAAAATAAAATAAACTCTCAACAATCGGTCTCTGTTGGCTATCTGGGTAATCTTCTCTTCTTGCTTTCACCCCTCCTAGCTGTTGCTTCTTGAACATGTGTATAATAAAATGCATCGATGTTCTAAATGTCCTTAGCTATCAACATGCAATCTTGCTCCGTTTCGAAAATGAGAACATGAGGGAAACGTAACTAAACTACTGAATTCCTGACCAACTAAACCTGTTATATGTTCAGACTTGAGTACACAATATTTGCCAAACATAATAAACCCAATCATGGCTTCAAAAAGCCGAGCCTTCATTTGCAAATGTATTTATTCGTGATTCTGTCACTTGCACCCGTGGCGCAACTGGTCATCCAATGGAAATAAAATCTGGAGTGATTTCAAAACCCACGCCATAAGAGTTTCGACTCGATTTGATCTTTTATGCAATGTTGCATGTAGGACAATATTATTGTACATTGGTTTAATTTTCGTAGAATGTACATACAAATTCCACCACCTAGGTCATATAATACACTTATGACAATATTAATATAATGGTTACAATATTGTCTCGTTTATCTTTACGCCGGGACAACTAAACACGTGATCACAAAACATGTCATATTTTCATACCTTGGTAAACTACTTCTACTAAAAAAATAGATACAATTGTAGCTATGAAACCTAAACCTTCATTTGCAAATAAACTAATCTTGATTCCGCCATTTGCCTTTCAGCTTCGACGCTATTGTCATATCATTGCACACACAAAAAACGTAATTCACAGATGAAATGAATAAATGATAGAATTGCCATTCTATAAGTTCCTTGAATTTCCATCCAATAAGTTCCTTCCTTAATTTGAAAATGGCTGGTCATGCTTGCCGCACCATACGATTGTATTAGAGCTGCAGTATTATGGTCCTGGGTTTTTCCTTGAAAAATATTTATATGAGCTATTGATTCGCTTTTGCCTTTGCGCTGAAATTGTCATAGTATTTTATTGCAGGACCTTGATAGAATGGCGTGTCTACAATTGTACTAAAGTATTTAAATTTCAAGCTGATTCTTA
Organism: Lolium rigidum; assembly: GCF_022539505.1. NCBI lineage: Eukaryota > Viridiplantae > Streptophyta > Magnoliopsida > Poales > Poaceae > Lolium > Lolium rigidum. The sequence continues at coordinate 351,665,409 of NC_061510.1, forward strand.
ATACTAAAATAAGCTAAAACTTACAATTTAATTTTTGCATTGATTCTGCCATTTGCGCGATAGCGCAACGGGTCATCTAGTCGATAGGAAATAACCGGCCACATTGACCCAGTCTAGCGCCAGCCGCATCATCTTCTCCTCCGCCTCCTCGTTTTTCTGTTCCGCTGTTCCCCAATCCCAAATCGGCAAATCCCCAATCACAGCGAAAGTGGTGACGACCGACGATGGGGCTCTCTCGCCTTGAGATTTCTAGCCGTTTTGGAGGGATTAATGGAGGAGATCATGATTCATTAATTTCCAAGAAATTCATCCCGAATTTGCAATGGTTAGTTCATCCTCTTCTATATATTCTTCAAGATTGGTCTATTCTTGTTCATCTGATTCGGTTCTGTTTCTCCACTTCTTCATTCCTCATTCCTCAATCAGGGTTCAAGGACAAAATACTGAAGAAAAGGGCAAGCGGAGTAGAGCAGCCGCACGCAGCGGGTACGGACGGGCGGCGCGACGGCAGCGGCGCCCGACGGTCAGTAGCAAGCCGACAACAACAAGTCAAGCAGCATCCTAGCTCCAGGTTCCTTTTTTTCAACTTTTACTTTGCATGCCTAATTCATCCTGTGTGCCAAGATGTCATCTAGAAAGGCCTCTGGTCATAAAAAGCGACAGAAGAGAAAATGAGTAGATGAGTTCATACAATCCCAAAAGGGTGCCTTAGAAAAATTTATTAGCAAAACTGCAAGTTCTGTTAGTGATTCTCAAGAACTAGCTCTAGCAATTGTGGTACAGCCCAATGAAAATCTAAATGCAAACAATAGCAATGCTAGTGAGCCTGAAAATTTAGATGAGGGTAGTAATAATGTGAGTGATAATGAACCAGAACAACAATCTTTTACCACAAACATTTATGATCCTGCAAATTGGGATAATATAGATGAAAAATTAAGGGATATTTTAGTGGAGAAGGGACCTATAAGAGAAGAAGACCTTGTTTTTCGTATAGATGATTCTGGTAGGCATTTCTCATATTATTATTATTCTAAAAAAATGAGCAATGGAGAAGTTCATGATCGAGAATGGCTAGTATATTCAAAGCGTGTTGACAAGGTGTTTTGCTTTTGTTGTAAGCTTTTCAAGTTATCAAAAAACAAGAACGCTTTAGCAACTGAGGGAATGGGAGATTGGAGACACCTTAGTGAGAGGATAAAAGAACATGAAAATAGTGTTGAGCATATTAGTAATACGAGCAATTGGAATGAGTTGAGAATTAGACTAGGAAATGGCCAAACCATTGATAAGGATTTGCAAAAGATATTCGCAAAGGAGAAAGAACGCTTGAAATAAGTTTTGCGAAGAATAATTGCTGTTGTAAAATACCTAGGAAAACGAAATTTGGCGTTTCGGGGATTTAGTGAGAAGCTTTACGATGACAATAATGGCAATTTCTTAGCGACTATCGAGATGATTGCTGAGTTTGACTTGGTAATGCAAGATCATCTTAGACGCATTGAAAACAATGAAATTCATCATCATTACCTTAGCCATAAAATTCAAAACGAGTTGATCTCTCTTTTAGCATCTAGTGTTACAAATTCTATTATAAAGATTGTTAAAGAGGCCAAGTATTTCTCCATTATCCTTGATTGTACTCCGGATGTGATTCATGAGGAGCAAATGACTCTACTTGTTCGATGTGTTAATTTGTCAACAAAAAATATGAAAATTGAAGAGTTCTTTCTAGGGTTCCTGAAGGTAAATGATACATCCGGGTTGGGTCTTTTTAATGAATTGCTTGATGCGATGAAATCTTTTGGTCTTAATATAGATGATGTGAGAGGACAAGGTTACGATAATGGTTCAAACATGAAAGGGAAAAATCAAGGGGTACAAAGAAGATTACTTGGTATTAATCCAAGAGCCCTATATATGCCATGTGCTTGTCATAGTCTTAATCTCACACTTTGTGACATGGCGAATTCGTGCGGTAAAGCAATTACATTTTTTGGCATTGTCCAGCGAATATATGTATTGTTTTCAAGTTCAACTAAAAGATGGAAAGTTCTTCTTGACCATGTTCCAAGTTTCACTCTAAAATCTTTGTCTAATACTCGTTGGGAGAGTAGGATTAAAAGTATAAAGGCTATAAGATTTCAAGCTCCAGAACTAAGGTCGGCTTTGTTAGAATTATCTAAATCTGGTGACGACGCCATGGCAAGAAGCAATGCTAAAACTTTATATGATGTTATTGGTACTTTTGAGTTTTTACTTAGCATGGTCATTTGGCATGATATTTTGTTCTACATAAATATGGTGAGCAAAATGTTGCAATCACCATCCATGTGCATTGACTCAGCCTTGCAACAAATTGAGGGAACAATGGAATATTTTGATAAGTATAGAAGTACTGGTTTTTCAGCTAGTTTGATTATTGCCAGAGAACTTGCAAACGATATGAAGATACAGCCATCATTTCCAATTAAATGATGTATTACTAGGAGAAAACATTTTGATGAAAGTGACGCTGATGCTAACAATGAAGAGATTCTAGCTGTGGAAAAAGCTTTTGAAGTTGATTTCTTTTTTGTTATGGTGAACACAGCAAACACTTCATTAAAAAATAGATTTGAGGAACTTGGAGTTTTCAAAGAAATATTTGGGTTTTTGCTTAGCTCATCAAATCTGAAGTCATTGGATGAGGTTGGGCTACAAAAGTGTTGCACAAAATTTGCTAAAACCTTCTCTAAAAAAGATCCAATCTCCCATAAAGATGTATTTGATGTTGACTCTAATGATCTTTTTCTGAATTAAGAATGCTGCGAATGACCTTACCAGATGAACCAATGCATGCTACGGAGATGTTTGAGTTTGTTAGAAGTATAAATTGTTTTCCAAACATATCTATTGCATATAGAATTTTATTTACCGTACCTGTGACAGTAGCTTCAGCTGAAAGAAGCTTTTCAAAATTGAAACTGTTAAAAAATTATCTGAGGTCAGCAATGTCACAGGAAAGATTGAATGGTCTAGCTACAATATGCATTGAGAAGGGCCTATTGGATCAGATTAATGTTGATAATAACTACTATATTAAACCTTAACAGTTTCGATTTTTCTCAGATTTTTGGGTTTATTTTTTAACTATGTCATTTGCTGACACGTGTGGTGGTTTGCATCCGTAATGTTCTGTGTTTACCTGGGGGACGTCTTGCTTTTGTTTTTTATTCCACTTTCATGTGGTTACTCATTCGTTACTTCCTTTCGGGTGTCTCTAATATTTTCTGGTTATTGTGGCGCTGTTCACCCATGGGTCCATAGAACATGCGGCAAAGCGGTGCGGTGGTGGGCCGTGGTCACTTCCAGAGATCTCCTCTATTCATATTCCTTCGATTTAGTATTCTCCGGTCGTCTCTTCCTGTTCTTTCTTTCCTCTTTGTGCCGTGGGATCTCCTTCCTCCTTTTCAGCTTGGATTTTTCTATGATGATTCGTGGATTGGGTCGTTGACGTAGCTGCTGGTGGGCATCCAGGTGGTGGGGTGGTTGTTCGTGGATGGCCCCGTGCTGTGGGAGGTGTATAGGCTCTTTCTTTATTTCATACTCATGTGATTCGAATCTGTATAGCTGGATGTTGTATTTTTTCCAGCTCGCTAAAATGATTGAGTTTTTCTTCTGGTTTCCTGCTATTTCTTGCAGTTTGGACATGGATTTAGTGAGGAAAAGAATTACGGGAATACAGGTGGATTGGAGAAGTCAGGCGACCATGAAAGGAAAGATTGTTTGGACGCACACTCCTATTTGGTGTGGTGAAATGCAGGTACTTGGATTCTCTTTATTTTCTTCTTCCCCGTAACCTTTTGTGCAATCTGTTCATCTTGATAACTGTATGGAGTTTGGAGAGAGGGAGCTATCACGTATTAGCTTGGATAGTGGGCTTATGCTAGGTATTATGTGATAAGGTTGTCGATTAACTTTTTGTGCAGCGATATATGGTCTCTACATTGTACTTGCACATTATGGTTTTCTCTTTGTTTTCCCAGTTGGGTGGTATTTTCTATGTAATTATATATTGGTTCCAGCATGGTAATTATCACCGCGTGATTATTTTCTCTATAATAGATCTTGCTCAACCTGGTAATTGTTCCTGTATGCTTAAGACATTCAGAAAAGAATAAACTATAGGCTGCAGTCCTAAAAGAAACTAGACCCTTCAAGCCATTTGTTCTTACAGGTGGAGCCAAATACTTTGTTCAGTAAAAATATCTTTTATCTATGTTTCGATTTTAAGCGTGCTCAAAAATAATATGTTCTGGCTTCGCAAAGGAAACTGCTTGCATGGCTGTTATCATATTACTGAGAGTGCAACCACATGATTTATCGAGAGTGCGGAATACACAGACCTTGCTGAAAGCTACCCTGCCGCCACCCGAACAACTACTAGACTGTGAGCGTTGAAGTCGGCAGGGCAGAGCGCTGAATACCGTCGAAGCGGAGGAAGCACGTAGTAGGAGCTGGTATCTTGGTTTGGCCTTTCTCATTCTGTTTTAGTACGCATGAGTGCAGCTTATAAATATGTAGAAATAGAAATAGTGAAATTCTACATAAATGCCTCTGACGAAGGCCCCTCTTGAGTTTCAGATTATTTCTATGATGCTTAAAACTGTCAATATAATGTGCAAAAGCATCTTCAAAAAGAGAAGTTAATGAAGAAACCAATGAACTACAGTCATGTTTCAATTTCCATTGGGTATTGGGTGGGGGAGGAAGCAAGATGGGATAATAATATTTTTGCATGACGTACCTGTGGCAAGAAATTTTATAACATGCAGTAAAATAATCAAAATTAGGAAGATGCACTTGATATCATGCCCATAGTCAAATGTAAAAACTAAGAATAAAAGAAAGGAGTAAATTGAAATTTTGCCTCCGGCTTGAACGTCCTGATATAGATGCCATTAAGGGCATCATTTTCACGAATGCATCTGCATTCTCAATGCATTCTCAATCAACTGATTGATAGCAAGAGTAGTATTGTAAAGCTCAAGCGCAGTATCAGATACTTTTGATTAGAGGAAAACAGAATGTTAGCATCATATATGCAGCCTGTGGGTACTCCTCCCTGATTCTCTATGTCACCAATCCAGCACCAACAGAGTGGCACTCTTGGAAACTTGAAAACACAAGATATTGCAAATTATGCCTACTGTCCCAAGTCGTAAATCCTCTGTCCCAACTGAATTTTATTGCAACACATGAAAGTAGATGTGACTTCACATGCTATAAGCTTATAATTGTATCTGTGTCGATTGATATAAATTTGTTCATCTCAGTCTTATACTGTACATAATAGAGCGCAAAAATCTGAGTTGTATCTTCAGAATCTGGTGGACTGCCGCTGTAAATGTGATTATTTTGTACGTGTTTATGACTTCTGCATAGCTATTTTAAGTAATTGAGTGACTGCCCAAACAAGGTTGTTTCATTGCAAGAGAATTGTGCTACAGCTAATCTTGACGCGGCATGTTTTGCAGATTGGAAGATGGGAGCTTGCTATCTGAACAGAGTACTTTTACCTCTCACTATTAAGTTATTCCTTTTTTCCTATTCTGCTTTGGAATAATTGAGACAATATTTCATCGTTTATTTGGTGTTTTATTGACTGAAGCTTGATCTTCTCTTCTTAACTGCAAACATGATTTTAAAATCATATTGATACAGTAAAACAGTTCGAGCATATTGTGCTTTAAATCTGTGGTGACAACTAACAGAGATTACATACTAATTATCGTTGACCTTTTCAACACACCCTTTTGTACATTGTACTTACTTACCATGTTATAAGCCATATTTGGGTGATAATTGCTGAAACATCGTTTCCTTGTAGATACGAGAATGGATATCGAAGAGTGAGACAACTTGCTGATAAAATGATCAAGTACAATACCTTGAAACCTCCTGGATTTTCTTTGGATTGCCACGTTGTTCCCTTTCACATAGGGATTGATAATGAAACACTAGACGGTGTTCTTGCACTGGTTTTTCATAGTGTATCTTGGATGTGGAATTGGAAGAATCGCCGTATTTGCTTTTAGTTCCTAGCCCGCATCTGTTCCTGTCGTTCCTACGCGCTGTGTGTTATAGGCTTAGTGGTCACAAATATTTGCAGTTTAACAGTCAGTTTCACAACTTTCATGAATGCATCAAATAAATTTCAATGTTGGCATTAACTTTCTGTTAAGATGAATTACCTACTGTACATTACAATGGGGGCTGCTGATATCAGCTAATTGTATAATTACTTGTGAACCTTGCTTACTGTTAATTGCAGGTTTTGCAAAGAAAAGGAAAATAGGGAATCAAATAATGGCTTAGCATATATTTTGTGGAAGGTGATCCGGGCTACATATCTTCATCTTATGAACATGAAATGTGTGGTATGAACTTGGCGAAACAGATTTATGATAATTTTATTGTTGCTTTTCTCTGATTCTTTGTTGCTCTATATATTGTCCCTAAACTAAGCTGTTAGGCCAATTTCTGTTAAGCTACTGTAGAACATTACTCTTTTATGGTAGCAATCTGATATATGTTTTCTCTGTATGGAAATAAAAGATCGTCACTGGAAGATCTGATCTAGAGAGATCTTCAGAGAGAATACAAATGAAGGAGATAGAATTTGCATGATCAGGAGAGAACATCCTATAGTATACCTATTCTGAAATTCAAGATAGCATATTATTGGTTCTTTGTCTCGATGTATATTTTTCTGCCATCTTTCAATGATAGTGTTTCCCAACTCATTTTGTGTTTGGTTCTCTGTCTCAAGGATTTTTGGTTCTCTGTTTTGATGCAACCTTCTTGCTTTTGTGCCAGGTCCTGATGTTGATAAGCTGGATAATGTCCTATCAGATGCATCGAGAGCCTCCAACATTGTTGCATTGTTGCATTGTTGTACCGTGCTCTCTAAATTACATGAAGCTGAAAGATCAAATTGGTAGAAGTCATTTCCGTATTGGTACTACATAAGCATGGGCATGGGTCATTGATGCTTGGAAGAAAACACATTCGGGCGCATTTGTATATTTTATTTAGTTGTTTTGTCATCCTATGTCCTACAAAGGAGCTCTGCTCAGTATAGTTATATATTTTTTCGGTCATGGTAGTAATATTTACATTTGATTGCGAGGAAGATTTATAAATTTACCATTGGTTCTTGCCCTGGGTGGAAGTACTAAAATACTAACAACGCTGGGATTATTGGCTTCACAGGAAACAATCTTTAGGGAATACACAAGTATAATATCAGTTAGGAATCTCTTTCCACTATTGTTATATGTACTTGGCTAAGTCTCATGCAAATTCTCTATTTTCCATATATTGGTAAAGCTTCTGCGTGAGTGTGAGCTATCAATTAAGCACTCTATGTTTGAGGCATGCAAGCTAGAAGTGGCACTGATTCTAAAAATCCTAATTAGCCCTGACCCCTGAAATTGATAGGAATAGACAGCTTGTATTCCTCTGGGGCCAAAGGCCACAATATGTAGTACATGTACAGGTAGAAATATGCAGGAAAACCCCCTAACAAGTGGGGAAATACAATATACAAATATAGCTCTAACACCCCCCTCAAACTCATGGTGGATCCACAACACTGAGTTTGGAGAGAAAGAAATCATGTTGTGCGCGAGTCTGTGCCTTTGTGAAGAAGTCTGCCACCTGCAAGTCTGAAGGCACATAATGAAGCGCAACAACCTGATCCTGTACCTGAGCACGTGTATAGAAAGCATCAACACCAATATGCTTGGTCAGCTCATGCTTGACCGGATCACGTGCAATACTGATAGCACCTGTACTGTCTGACAAAAGTGGAGTGGGTGTCGTAACAGAGACCCCAAAATCTGCAAGCAACCATCGTAACCAGGTCACCTCAGCAGTCACCGAAGCCATAGCTCGCAGCTCAGCCTCAACACTCGAACGAGAAACCGCTACCTGTTTCTTCGTCTTCCAAGCAACAAGCGAACCACCCCGAAATACACAAGAAGCGTAAAGGGAACGACGATCCGTAGGATCACTCGCCCACGTAGCATCGCAGTAGCACTGGAGCTGGAGAGAACTGGAGCTGGGAAAGAATAGGCGACGAGTCATCGTGCCACGAAGATAACGAAGGACACGAAGAAGATGACTGTAATGAACAGAAGTAGGAGCTGAGACAAACTGACTCAGAATATGAATAGGATAAGAGATATCAGGTCGAGTGACAAGAAGATAAACAAGACTCCCAACAAGATGTCGATAACGAGTGGGATCGGAAAGAGGATCACCATCGAAGAGCGAAGCTTAACATTAAGCTCCATAGGAGTCTCAACAGAGGCGCTCATCCACAAGAGCAAGACGAGCAAGAAGATCCCGAATATACTTTTCCTGAGAAATGGAAAAGCCATCAGAAGTGGAGGAAATCTCAATCCCAAGAAAATAGCGAAGAGGACCGAGATCAGTCATAAGAAACTGATCACGGAGACGGGCCTTGACAAAGGCAATATACTCAGGATCATCACCAGTAATGATCATATCATCAACATATAGAAGGAGAAGAGTGCGACCACGAGTAGAAGTATGAACAAAGAGCGCTGGATCATGAAGACTAGGAGAGAAACCAGCAGCAATCACAACAGAGGCAAAACGCTCAAACCAGGCACGAGGGGCCTGTTTGAGGCCATAAAGGGAGCGTCGAAGACGACAAACCATCCCATCGGGAACAGAATACCCAGAAGGAGGCTGCATATAAACCTCCTCACTCAACTCGCCATTAAGAAAGGCATTCTGAACATCAAGCTGGGACACAGACCAGCGTCAAACAGAAGCAACAGCAAGAAGAGTACGCACAGTGGTCATATGAGCCACAGGAGCAAAAGTCTCATCATAGTCACGGCCTTGCTCCTGCTGAAAACCACGAGCCACAAGACGCGCTTTATAGCGCTGAATAGATCCATCAGAGCGGGTCTTAATTTTATAGACCCACTTACACGTGATGGGACGAACACCGGAAGGAGGAGAAACAAGATCCCATGTGCCAGTGCGCTCAAGCGCAGCGATCTCCTCAGCCATGGCAAGCTGCCATTCAGGATGGCACACGGCATCCCGATAAGAAGTCGGCTCAGAGAGAACAGAGAGACTATACTGACTAGGGGAGTAACGGTTGGGAGCACGACGCAGACGAACAGGCCGTGAAGAGCGGTGCTCATCACCAGAAGACAACTCATCAGAGGAGGAGGAAGAAGGATCAGCGGAAGAAATGTCCGAGCGGTGAGAACGAGGAGAACTAGGGGAACTAGACGGAGGAGAAGACGGTGCCGAAGGCACAGGAGGCGCATCAGGATGAGGAGTAGGATGAGAAGGGACAGCGAGAGGTGTGTCAGGAAAGAGAAGAAAAGAGAGATCATCCACCGGGTAAGTACCGGAGGTGGGACGAGGATAGAAAGGACGCGTCTCATCAAACGTGACATCACGAGAGATGCGCATCCGACGACCAACGGGATCCCAACAGCGATAGCCCTTATGCTCATCACTATAGCCGAGAAAAACACACTCAACGGATCGAGCGGTGAGTTTGGTGCGTTCGCGAGGAGGAAGAAGGACATAGCAAACACAACCAAAGGAACGAAGATGCGAGTAGTCCGGGCAAGTACCGGAGAGACGCTCAAGAGGAACACCACCCTTCGTAGCAGCAGAAGGCTGAATGTTAATGAGGTAAGTCGATGTAGCGACAGCCTCAGCCCAAAAATGCGGCGGAAGAGAGGAAGCAATCATCATAGCACGAGAAGACTCAAGAAGATGACGATGCTTACGCTCGGCGACACCATTCTGAGCATGGGCGCCGGGACACGAGAACTGCGCAAGGGTACCTCGCTCAAGCAAGAACACCACGCAGTGCCGGGAGATATACTCGCTCGCGGAGTCAGCACGAAACACACGAATAGGCGTGGAATACCGAGTACGAACCATGGCTGCAAAACGCTCGATAAATAGAAAGCACCTCACTGCGAGAGTGTATAAGAAACAACCAGGTGTAACGTGAAAAATCATCAATAAACAAAATATAGTATCGATGACCCTTTTCGAAGGAAAGGGAGCCGAACCTCAAACATCTGAATGAACTAAATCAAAAGGTCGCTGAGATACAGACGCACTAGTAGGATAGGGAAGCTGAATCTGTTTACCTAACCTACAACCCTGACACGAATGTAAAGACACATCTCCTGAGACAGACCCCAGAAGGCCACGACGAACTAATGACGATAAACGGGAGCCACAAAGATGACCCGGCCGATGATGCCACCGCTGAAAAGAGCCAGTGACAGAAGCAGCAACCGCAGGAGAGCTGGCAGAGGAAGTGGCAGTGGAGGGAACGCGAAGCCAGTCTAACTCCCATAGTCCCGGAGACTCAATGCTGCGAGGGCCAGCTCCAACCAGAGCCTGGGTACGACGGTCCTGAACAGCACAAGAATCAGCATCAAGGATGACACGACAACCAGAATCAGTAAGCTGACTAGCGAGAGAAAAGATTCATCTTAAGACTGGGAACATGAGAAACATCAGGAACAGTAAAGGAGGAAGTAGAAAGAGTGCCTCGACTAGAAACAGGAAGAGAGGTACCATCAGCCGTGATAACACGGACAGGAGAAAAAAAAGAGCGAAGAGCAGAAAGGATAGAAGACTCAGAAGTCATATGAAAAGAAGCTCCAGAATCCAGATACCACGGGGATGACGTACCTGACTGTGTAGAAGGTGGTGGTCGCGCTGTGCCCGAAGAGCTAGACACAGAACCAGCAGTACCCGACGAGGAAGAGCCTGTAGCAGCAAACAGACCACGAAGACCACGGATAATATCCTGATCAGACAGCGCAACAGCAGAAGATCCTGAAGCAACAGCAGAAGAGCCAGATGAACCACCCTGTCGACGAGCAAGATACTGCTGACAGAGGTGAGGATGCCTCGTCCGACAGCCGTAAACATCATGTCCGGTCTTGCCACGGTGGGCACAAGGAGGACGAGGACCACGAGGCTCGCCGAGGCTGGCCGTGACCCCGGGTCGGCGGGCGAGAGCAGTGGCGGTGCTAGAGAGCGCGACGAAACAGGAGGACCACGAGCAGCAAGAACAGAGGGAACCTCAAGCAGACCAGCACCACGAAGACGAGTCTCCTCAGCACGAAGCTCAGCCAGTACCTCAGAGAGCGGAACACGACCACGTGCCACCAGCTGGGCACGACGTGGCTCAAACTCCGGGCGGAGCCGCGATAAAAACTCAAAGACGCGCTGAAACTCCAGATCAGCGCGCACAACCAGGCAGCAGGGACAGGTGGCACACACAGGTGTACGAAGAGAGTCAAGCTGACGCCAGATAGCAGCACTCTGAGTGTAGAAAGCATCAATAGTGGAATCACCCTGCTGAAGAGCATGCTCCTGACGAACCACAGACAAATAAAGTGCATCTCCAGACGGCTGATAGCGCTGACGAAGATAAGCCCACTGAGCAGCAGCAGTGGGAAGAGCCATGAACTCAGCAGCATACTGGGGCAGAACACTGGAAGTGAGAACAGCAGCAGCACGAGCATCCTCATCGATCCACTGAGTGTAGTCAGTCAGATCCAGCCGGTAGGTCGCAACAGCAGTAGAATGCTCCTGGACCTTCCGGACATACTCCTCCTGAGCAGTAGCATCAGCACTCTGAGCGGCATCCTTGACCGCCTGAGTGGCATCAGGAGCAAGGACAACAGGCGTCGGAGCAGTAGGCGCCGTAGGCGCAACGGGGCGCGGTGGACAGGAGACCTCACCGGAAAGCACACCCCAAAGGCGAAGACCGCGCATGTGGACGCGCATGAAGGCAGCGAAATCAGGATAATTCGCGCCATCAAAAATCACCGGGCAGCGAGGAATCGCGACGTAGCCCGATGCAGAAGACATCTCTTTCAAAAAAAAAAAAATTCAAATTTTTTTTTTTTTTTTTTTTTTACAGACGGACGGCTGAACGGGCCGACCGGGGCCGAAAGTGGGCGGGAGCAGAGATCGAAGATCGATCTCGATCTCGATCGGCAGTCGACGGACCGACGGGGAGACGAGGCCGGCGGGGCGGCAAAGGTCGGCGGGGTGGCCGGCGGCGAGAGCAGCAGGAGGCCGGCGTGACCGGCGGCGGGAATCGGTCTGGCGGCGGCGGGGCGAGTCCGGCGGCGGCGGGGCGGGTCCGGCGGCGGCGGGGCGGGATCGATCCGGCGCTCGGGGGCAGGCGGAGAAACGAATCCGGCAGTTTTGGCGATCGGGGAGCTCGGGTGTGGGGATTGCGTGGAGATTCAGAGCTGGGGGGCGATTTTGGTGGCAGGGGATCGGGTGTGAGCAGATTCGAGGCTGAGATGGAATCGGGATCCAGAAAAAAGGAAGACGCAGACGGCGGCCAAATCGGGAACCGGCGAAGAAGACCGGGGCGAGTTGACGGCGGTCACAGGAACCCTAACGTGGGCTCTGATACCATGATAGGAATAGACAGCTTGTATTCCTCTGGGGCCAAAGGCCACAATATGTAGTACATGTACAGGTGGAAATATGCAGGAAAACCCCCTAACAAGTGGGGAAATACAATATACAAATATAGCTCTAACAGAAATGACCAGGTCTCTTATGTTTTTGCCTTCCAGATATCATCCAGGCTAATCAATTATCAGAAAAGGCAAAGGTTTGTAGTTTGTTGATATATCAGCTGTATAAAAACAGTGATGAAGTCAATGTATATCACTTATTTTAACATTTGGCTACCGAGGTCTCTGTGCATAACACAAGCATCTATTCTCTTGAAATCATCATGTTTTCCTGTGTTTTCTACTTAGTCGGTTCACCAAGAACTCGACCATGGCCCAAAGAAGACCGCTCACCAATTCCATCCATGGCCCAATGACATTCTGTAGAGACTCGCATGCAACTAAATAAAACTTCTGTCACACATGCACAATTTATTAAGACTTGCCCTCACCTTTGTAACACACAATCTATTGAGACTCGCCCTCACCTTCGTAAACGTTCAAGAAGGCTAGCCAACAACTCAATGATCATATATAGAAAGAATAGTAGTATTCAGTTATCATAAAAAACACAAATGACGCGACAAATGAGATTGGTCAAAACATTATTCACACACAATAGAATCCCACAACTATCTCAGCAATTCTTTTGCATTGTTTCTCTGAGATTGCCGATTACGGCTTTACCTCTAGCATGGAGACTGAGGTACTGAACACTTTTCCTATCTATAGCTGGTCCGTGTGACCTACATATTGCTAATTTGTTCCTAAACGTTGCTTATAGGACAAATCAGAGTATATACGTAAGGCCTAGCATTCTATCCTAGGGAGGAAAGTCGACCTGCTTGCCAGCTCAGGTAAGCACCGTGTACATCGTGTCTTGGCCTGATGGAAGTGACGTTGGTGCTCTGCACTTTCTTGCTTCAGGTTGGCTGTTGTTGCTCTAATATACCAGACGTTGTTGCTCTATTTCCTTTTGATTCAGATTGACTCCACCAGAACATCCCACATGACGTCGAACGAATGTTTAAGCCAACTTTGTCCACTATCATATCTGAGAATTCAAAGTAGGTAATATGCTACCATTTTAGTATATTACCTGATCTCAATTTCATAGAGTTCCCATTGTTTTTTCTTTCCTGCTGCAGATAGTGAATGTGTGTACTTTTCTTATCTAACTTTCTTTTGTGCTTCCGCAGGAGCAGGGCATGGTGGGTTCGACAAGATCGGTGGCTCTCCTGCTGGTGATTATGCACCTCAATATTTTTGGTGAACTGAGTTCTTTTCATGGTCTTTGTTGTTTATCTAATTTCTGTGCATTACTTGTTCTTATTTTCGTGGCCTCCTAATTTGTTTATGACTTCATTCATTTTCTATACTTTTTTCATATTTGCATCGGGGTCAGAAGTGTTCTTGCATCTTTGTCTTTGACTGACGGGTATGGTTCGGCCACTGGTTGGCCTTCACTGGGGATGATGATGATTCCCTATGCAGAGACGGAGTTTTTCGGCTCCTTTGCCGCTACCGTATCCATCAGACCCTGACTGGGTTGCATCTGCCTCTTTAGTTGGTACACCCTGTTGTGTATATGATGTGTTTCGCACTCGCTTCTTTGGTTTTATTTTCATTCTTCAGCGCATGGTTTGGCTGGCTCTGGTGCACTTTTGCCTTCCAACTTACCAGCTAATCAAGATGTGCCACTTAATAGTGCCAAAAAGAAGGCAGATACCAACACATGGCTTCGGTCGTGCGGTCCGCACAACGTAGCTACCCAGTTGAAAATGTCAAAAAAAAAGATGTGCCACTTAATCCACTGCCTAATCGATTGTGTATTTTGTGCTTTTCTTCTTTCCCTTCCAGCACCAAAGAAGGAGATTATCAGCGACGGAGGCCAATCCATCTCCTATACGCTACCTCCACTGAAGAGAGCTATCCTAGCTATATATCTTAGGATACTGTCAGCTATATATGCTAGCAGCAGTGTGGATTAAATTTGCTACCCAATGCATTTATTATACGATGCGTGATGCGGTCATATCTACTATGTGGATATGTACCGGCACCAATGTCTAATGGGCAAGCATCACGTCAACTAGGCGCATCTGTATCTTCTCGAAATTGAATAGCTGGCTCAATCTAATTCACAATGTAATCCAATATAAACATCTACTACCTGGACCAACTATCTGAAAATAGCTTCCCTTCCGTTCAATACATATATATCTTACAAAAAGAATGCCAAAACTGACTCTTAAACTGTCTCTGTAACACCACGGGCGTGGAACCCAACGACAGCCACTCTGCCCAACCATCTACCACCCATAGTAAAAACACCGACACCACTACAAGCTCAAAAAATTCTCATCAAGTACAAAAATTAACAAGATTATTCCCACCATCCGGCGCGGCGTGCCGCCGCGCCTTTCTTTGCTAGTATTATCAATGACTTTGCATCAACAAATTTTAGAAAAAAGCGTTTCACATAGTTGGTGCATTTGTCTATTTTGCATGTCAGTACAAGATCCGAGTACAAGCTGGAGAGCGGGCTAGAGACCTGGAATGCAAGATGTGGAGAGCAAGCACAAATTTGAGCTGAAATGTTATAAGATCATGAGTAGATGTTTTGTGAGTTGAACACTGTCACCCATAATATCATGAGTATTTCCTTGAGAAGATAGGAAGAATTATGTTAAATGATTTAGTTTGTATTAAATTAAATATCAAAATCATCTCTATTGCTTATGTACGGGGGCCCTTTTTTTTGCCTTGCACCGGCCCTGCGCGACATACAAGTTATCCCCATCAAGATTCATCACCATCCACCTCGCTTACTGAGCAAATCGTGTACCCCCTTATCACCGTATGTCTTTCATCTCAGTCACGCATAGAGGTTGCAGCCTCGGTCCACCGACCACCTCCCTCACATCATAGTAGGATCCTCTCGCACTTCTCTTAGACGTCATCGCGAGCTCCAACTTCTAGTGAACAACCACGACACAACCCCATCCACAGCCAGCGAAGCTTAGATTGGGTTCGATCAACCCGTGATGCCCCCTCTAGATCCTTAACTAGGGACCTCTGGCGCACCAGCTCTAGGACTTATGTTGCTCATCAAGGCCTCTGTCATGCACCTTTGCTCCTCCACGACGACTCTAGATAGCACTGCTGAAATGCCTCGCCGTCATATGCCGCGTGCTTATTATCTTGCCTTCGTGCGAACGGAACCCAAGATAGAGCGTTTACCCTACCCCTAGCTTTTTGACTGCCCGGTTCGGCTGCCACTACTTGCACCAGCAGCGGATGGGGGGACATGGACTATTTTTCTGCGTTAAAGTTTGGAGCCTCCAGAACCACTCGCCCGAGCGACCTAGGAGAGAACCGTTATCGCGAGTGACAACAGTCGGTACTCATCTTGGACTACGCCTGAATCACAACCCAACTGAGGCGCCCGTATCCCCAAAGCGTAACTGGTGACATCAAGCTGGCCTCCATGCCCTAACATGATTACCGAAATAGTGTGCATAATGCTCTTGCAAAGATGATGCACCTTCTGACATCGTCGCTAGGGCCCCTATTGGGAAAACTTTTTCACCTAGCGAGCTGCACAACACTACCACACAAATCGCCCATATGGAAAAGGTCTGGCTACACCAAAAGCCAATACTGCCTTCTCAAGTCTGATCTCTCATGAACCGGTGGAGAGGATTAGCTCTCCTCCGATGCCTCCAAGAAGAATAAGGCGGACATAAATAAAATCTATCGCCGGCAGGGAGGGCCTCTACACAAACCTGGTCAGTGGGTGCAACGTACCATACACCCTTGGCCGAGTGTGGGCGAGGCTCATTAGATTTAGACTTTTAGTATTCGTTCGGGTATGGTTCCGTTGTTTGGTCTTCCTAAACTATTCGCTCAGTCTTCCTTCTATAGTTGTGCACCATTTTCAAAATCTCTAGTCTCGAAAAATGTTTAAATTCAAAAATGTTGAAATGTTTTTCAAAGCCTCTTTTAAAGTGAATATTTTAAAATCAGAACATTTTCAAAGTTGAATATTTTTCGAAATATGAACAATTTTTCAAAAAATTGAAAATTTTCTATATTTGAATATTTTTTGAGATTGAATATTATTCAAAATCTAAAATTCTTCGAAATTTGAAATTTTTAAAATTTGAATTTTTTTAAGTTTGACTTTTTTCGAAATTGAACATTTCTCAAAAATTGACCATTTTCTAAAATAGAACATTTTTAGAGTTTGAATACTTTTTCCAGTATTTTGAATCTGATTTTTTCTAACAACAATTAAGCATTTTTCAAAATCTGCACAATTTTTAGTTTAAACACATTTCTCGAATACTAAAAAAATATCAGAGAAGAAAAGTGAAAAGGAAAACAAAGTAACGAAAACGAAAAAAACAAAGCGGGAACGGCTACATGGGCCAAGCCCAAGCGCACGTAGGTGGTGTGCGGTGGTTGGTCTGCACCTATCTGGTCGGTGTATATGGATCACCTCGCCGACAATGGCACTACATATAAGGTTTTCACCTAGAACATACGATTCCACCAAACTGAGCTCCTTGCCTTCCTTGGGATGGCGGTCCAACCACAGGAATAGGACATAACAACCTTTCGTCGCCATGACAACTGTCATTAGCACCAAAATGCATTTTTCTAGCATAGACCAGCCCGACCAGAGCCTCACCTGCCACCAAAAGACATGAAACCAATGCAGTGGACTAGCTACCAACCACTCCGTCGGAACCCCTCTTATGGCCACCAAATACAACCGTAGCATGAGGACGGCTAGATCTGGAGCGCAATCGCAAGCAAGGCAGCCGTAGCAAAATCCGTGCACTGGGGACAAGCGAAGACAACCGTCGTAGCTGCACAACCTCCACCAGTTACATTAGAAACTAGTATTGTATGTTAGATTGAAGCAACCAGACACGCATTAGAAGTTTTAGTACTCACTCTAATCCAAATTAATTCTCTTGTCGTGGATTTAAGAGAAATGTTAACTAAATTTGTCTCATTTTAAGATAAGTGAATAAGAATATCTTTGGAGAAAAAAGAAAGAAAGCTAAGCACAACTCCTGCCACTTTCTTATTAGTAAGTCACATGGGGAGATGCACTAGTAGAAAAATAGCCTTTAGTCCTGGTTCACAACGGGCTTTAGTCCCGGTTGTGCAACCGGGACTAAATGGTCGCGACTAAAGGCCCCCCCCCCCTTTAGTCCCGGTTGCTTACGAACTGGGACTAAAGGTCCGTCCGCACGGGTTCTGTGCGCCGGGCGAAAATATCTCCAGATTTTGTCATTTATTTTTATTTTTATTTTTTTCACTCCATTTTTTTTTGTCATGGATTTAAGAGAAATTAATTCTCTTGTCGTGGATTTAAGAGAAATGTTAAATAAATTTGTCTCATTTTAAGATAAGTGAATAAGAATATCTTTGGAGAAAAAAGAAAGAAAGCTAAGCACAACTCCTGCCACTTTCTTATTAGTAAGTCACATGGGGAGATGCACTAGTAGAAAAAGGGCCTTTAGTCCTGGTTCACAACGGGCTTTAGTCCCGGTTGTGCAACCGGGACTAAATGGTCGCGACTAAAGGCCCCCTTTAGTCCCGGTTGCTTACGAACTGGGACTAAAGGTCCGTCCGCACGGGTTCTGTGCGCCGGGCGAAAATATCTCTAGATTTTGTAATTTTTTGTATTTTTTATTTTTTTCACTCCATTTTTTTTCTATTTTTCGGAATTTCTATTATTACCGTTATTTGCATAGTTTAGTCTATATCTCTAAACACTTATCTCAAATTACTTACTCGTGGTCACACTTCCCGCTCGGTCACCCATCCTCCCACACTAGCACGTTTAACTTCCAAGTTCCATTCCGTTCCGAATCCAAGTGCTTCGCGCGCATGTATATGATACTAGTATCATATCAATCCTATTAACATGTTGGTCGATGTCACATTTCTTTATTGCTTGAATTTCAAATAATTCTTTTAATAAACAAAAGTAATGATGTAATAATAATCTTGAATAAATAAATAAACATTAACTTTTTAATTTGTATTATTTTTAAATTTTTTTTTTATTTTTTTTGGCAAACCAAAAAATTTGAAAATCTAAAAATTGGGTAAAAGTAATAGTAATCTTTATGCAGGATGCAATTATTAATTTTATTTTTTTAAAAAAATGAAAATATAAAATCCGTAATTTATAGCAAAAACTAAAATCTTCCTGCTTTCATATTTTCATTTGAAATTTTGAGAATCTAAAAATTAGCTAACCGGGTAAACGATTTTTTTGATATATTATACGTTTTTTTCGACGTCGTATGCAAAAGTTATTGCGATTTTACCATTTTTCAAAAAAAAATTGCAAAAAAAGTGAAAATTCAAATTTGTTAATTATTCCTAATAGTAGGTTGCATAACATAAAAGAATCTGAAAACATTTTATTTTTTGAATCTGAAAGCACCGTCGGGTAGTGACTTCCATATCCCCTAACGTGTCCACATGGCAACTTGGCATTGGATTGTGCTAGCAAATGTCGCGCCATATTAGGGTCCTTTATTTAACTTTAGACTTTAATAGTTGGACCGAACTAGCTAGCGGTGCCGCATATATAATACTACTAGTTCCATGTGGCGGGTGCTAAACAAGGTAAGTACAGCGGAGTCCGCACGAACCGAGCGAAAAGACACGATAAACGAAAAGTTGTGCAGCAACTGAAGACCGACAAGCTTAGCAGGAGTAGCACCATAGAAGTGCATTCATTGAATTGAAATAGAAAAATTAACACACGAGGTGCGGGTGGGTGAACTTTGACCTCCGGTGTGGGTGAACTTTTCTATCCAGATGTCTTCCATTCTCAATGCTCGTCATTACAATACAAGTGCAAACAGATAAGCAAAACAACGACTTCTGCAAATCTATTTGTTCTTATATCTCATTAGTATCTTGTGAACTGCATGTGATGACTTTTTGTGTGTAAGATGGTGAAGGTGATGCGAGGGTTGAAGGAGAGGCGTGTATTATATGTAGACGGGCACGATCTATGGAGTTATGAAATGACTAGAAGGTACATTGGTATTCGTGACTTAAAGATACTAGCAATGAGGGGCGCGGCGGCACGCTGCGCCATATGGCTGATTGGTAGTTGTTGTTGGCGGAGGCAGGGCAATATAACATGCAAGACTATCATGATATATATTTATAAGTATGTAAATGTAATGAAGCTAAGTATGTAAATGTAATGAAGCGGGGCGTATTTTTGTTTATTTTGTTGGCTGCCCCTCTCTCGTGATCTATGTACAGGTGAAAGCTACAACCCAAAGGAACATTTCCTTCTGTCAAAGCATCTAAGTTGTTGAAATATATTCTCGTGAGGAAGAAGAAGATTTTTCTTACGTGAGGAAGAAGAATTATATTGTCGTGTGGAAGAAATGATTTGTGACATTGCAAAACAGGGAAGCCAACATATCAATTATGTTCCACTGTATAATGAAATGTCCTATTGTCGACTGGGGATGTCAATGTTTATTGTGGTGTATAAGTAAAACATGTTAGTTGAAAGCAGACTTAATCAGTTGCGGCGTCGACTGAAGATATCCCGAGCAATAGCTAGAAACATGTTTGACTGATTTGGGAATGGAGAACCGCTAGTTACGTTCATCTTTATTTACTGTTATAATCCTTTGGCATCCGTGTGCGTACAAAGAAAAAATGCCACAACAAACTTGCAGAGCAAATAAGAATAATTTCCCGAATTGCTTTAACAGTTCGTCCGTGTTACAACTTCGTTGTTAAGAGACAACTTCGTTCTCTTTTGCATTAGCCCTTTCATGCAATCTTTTAAGAGCGAAGCGTGAGGAAATCTCTTTGTGGAAGCCTGCAAGGATCTGATCCACTAAGTACATTTTATTGTACAAACATAGCATAGTAGTAATCACTGAGAAACAAAGGAGGATAAGTATACCCAGATACATAATACTATACCATGTAGGAAGTGGCCATGCTTGGCAGTGGCAGACATACTAATAATATCACATATTAATTTTTTAGTAAAAGGGCTTTGTCAGACCATGTAAAGATTGTGTTACATTGAGATCAGTATATTTTATATCTTTCATTTAGATGAGCTTGACCTGATAAAGTCAAAACTCAAGACAACCGTCGGCACTTTAGTCGCGGTTGGTGTGGCCAACCGCGACTAAAAGCCTTTTCGCCCGAATTCTAGCGTTTCGCGCGAAAAGGACCTTTAGTCGCGGTTGGCCAGACTAACCGCGACTAAAGGCCTTTTTTCAAAATTCTTTTCATCTCTAAATGTTAAAAATACAATAATATACTCCCTCCGTTCCTTTCTATAGTGCCTATAGATTTTTGGCATTTGTTTCACAATATAAGGCTGTAGCTTGGATTTTTTCAATTACCTCCTCCACCGGTCAACTCCCACACGACATGCATGAAAAAAATTCGTACAAAATAGGAAACAATTAATTGAGATTCCTAATGCATGGCCCCAAGGATTGCTTAGATTTAGGAAGCAATATTTTTCTTTCCTTAATTAAACCTGGCTGCACATATATGGAGAGTCAACCGGACAGATTTGTGGGATTTGTTACGGTAAGTTAGGAAGTTATCGATTTCCCTAATTTTAGTCTGATCTCAAATCGTTCAGCCAGGGGGTCTTGTGTAAAAAATACTCTTGCGCTAATTTCCGTGCCAAAAATCTATAGGCACTATAGAAAGGAACGGAGGGAGTATAAAAAATTCAGAAAAATAAAACTAATTCATTTCTAAATGTTAAAAATACAAATAATATATCAAAAAATTCTGAAACATAAAACTAATTCATTTCTAAATGTTAAAAATACAAATAATATATCAAAAAATTCAGAAAAATAAAACTAATTCATTTCAAAATCTTAAAAATACAAATAATATATCAAAAATTCAGAAAAATAAAACTAATTCATTTCAAAATCTCAAAAATACAAATAATATATCAAAAAAATAGAAAAATAAAACTAATTCATTTCAAAATCTTAAAAATACAAATAATATATCAAAAAAATCAGAAAAATAAAACTAATTCATTTCAAAATCTTTGCGCCCCCTCTTCCCACCAGTTCTTCTCGGTCGCCTCTGTCTTCCCGCCCCCCTCTTCCTGCCAGTTCTTCCCGCCTCTGTCTTCCCGCTAGTTCTTCCCGACCGCCTCTGTCTTCCCGCCCCCTTTACCACAGGATTTTTTTGATATATTATACGTTTTTTTCGACGTCGTATGCAAAAGTTATTGCGGTTTTACCATTTTTCAAAAAAAAATTGCAAAAAAAATGAAAATTCAAATTTGTTAATTATTCCTAATAGTAGGTTGCATAACATACAAGAATCTGAAAACATTTTATTTTTTGAATTTTCTATCATTTTCTTTTCTATTTTACAGTGTCAAAAAAGGCGATCCACGGGGGGGGGGGTGAAGGGTGCATGGGGAGGCAAAACCTGGAAAAACGTTTAGTCCCGGTTGGGGACACGAACCGGGACTAAAGGGTACCCTTTATTCCCAGTTGGTGTCCCCAACCGGGATTAAAGCTTCCTGTCCTGGCCGCAGCCCACCGTAGCCTGATGTCTACGGGTGCTTCTATTCTTGTAGACAGTGTTGGGCCTCCAAGAGCAGAGGTTTGTAGAACAGCAGCAAGTTTCCCTTAAGTGGATCACCCAAGGTTTATCGAAATCAGGGAGGAAGAGGTCAAAGATATCCCTCTCATGCAACCCCGCAACCACAAAGCAAGAAGTCTCTTGTGTCCCCAACACACCTAATAGGTGCACTAGTTCGGCGAAGAGATAGTGAAATACGGGTGGTATGAATAAATATAAGCAGTGAGTAACGGCGCCGGAAAAGTGCTTGCTCGGCGTGTGGTTGATGGTGGTAATATTGCAGGAAGTACGGATGCGAGAAAACAAGTAAACAAGCAGCGATAGCGATATTTAGGAACAAGGCCTAGGGATCATACTTTCACTAGTGGACACTCTCAACTTTAATCACATAACAGAATAAATAAATAGATGCTAGACTCTACACTCTCTTGTTGGATGATGAACACCACTAATCGTGTAGGATTACACGAACCCTCAATGCCGGAGTTAACAAGCTCCACAATATTCAATGTTCATATTTAAATAACCTTAGAGTGCATAACGGATCAACATAACCAAACCAAGTACTAACATAGCATGCACACCGTCACCTTCACACTACGAAAGGAGGCATAGATCACATCAATACCATCATAGCAATAGTTAACTTCATAATCTACAAGAGATCACAATCATAGCCTACGCCAAGTACTACACGATGCACACACTTGTCACCATTACACCGTGCGGGAGGAATAAACTACTTTAATAACATCACTAGAGTAGCACACGGATAAATTGTGATACAAAACACATTGCAATCATAAAGAGATATAAATAAGCACTTCACTATGCCATTCATAACGGTGAATAAGTATTCTGTGAAATATAGCCTAAGAGACCCACACGGTGCACACACTCGTCACCTTTACACACGTGGGACAAGGAGTCTCCGGAGATCACATAAGTAAAATCCACTTGACTAGCACAATGACATCTAGATTACAAGCATCATCATATGAATCTCAATCATGTAAGGCAGCTCATGAGATTATTGTATTGAAGCACATAGGAGAGAGATTAACCACATAGCTACCGGTACAGCCCCGAGCCTCGATGGAGAACTACTCCCTCCTCATGGGAGACAAGCAGTGTTGATGAAGATGGCGGTGGTGTCGATGGAGAAGCCTTCCGGGGGCACTTCCCCGTCCCGGCGGCGTGCCGGAACGAGACTCCTGTCCCCCGGATCTTGGCTTCGCGATGGCGGCGGCTCGGAAGGTTTTCTCCGGTTTCGTCGAACGTGGTAGGGTTTTCGCGACGGAGGCTTTAAGTAGGCGGAAGGGCGGAGTCGGAGGCCTGACAGGGGGGCCACACACTAGGGCGGCACGGGCCCCCCCTTGGCCGCGCCGCCTTACTGTGTCGGCGCCTCGTGGCCCTGATACGTCTTCGACGTATCGATAATTTCTTATGTTCTATGCCATATTATTGATGATACCTACATGTTTTATGCACACTTTATGTCATATTCGTGCATTTTCTGGAACTAACCTATTAACAAGATGCCGAAGTGCCGATTGCTCGTTTTCTGCTGTTTTTGGTTTCGAAATCCTAGTAACGAAATATTCTCGGAATTGGACGAAATCAAGACCCAGGGGCCTATTTCGCCACGAACCTTCCAGAAGACCGAAGAGCATACGAAGTGGGGCCACGAGGTGGCCAAACCACAAGGCGGCGCGGCCAAGGGGGGGCCCGCGCCGCCCTGTGGTGTGGGCCCCTCGTCAGCCCCCTGACTCTGCTCTTCCGCCTACTTAAAGCCTCCGTCGCGAAACCCTTGATGCGAAAAACCACGATACGGAAAACCTTACTGAGACGCCACCGCCGCCGATCCCATCTCGGGGGATTCTGGAGATCTCCTCCGGCACCCTGCCGGAGAGGGGATTCATCTCCCGGAGGACTCTACACCGCCATGGTCGCCTCCGGAGTGATGAGTGAGTAGTTCACCCTCGGACTATGGGTCCATAGCAGTAGCTAGATGGTTGTCTTCTCCTCATTGTGCTTCATTGTTGGATCTTGTGAGCTGCCTAACATGATCAAGATCATCTATCTGTAATACTCTATGTTGTGTTTGTCGGGATCCGATGGATAGAGAATACCATGTTATGTTAATTATCAAGTTATTGCATATGTGTTGTTTATGATCTTGCATGCTCTCCGTTATTAGTAGAGGCTCTGGCCAAGTTGATGCTAGTAACTCCAAGAGGGAGTATTTATGCTCGATAGTGGGTTCATGCTTACATTGATACCTGGGACAGTGACAGAAAGTTCTAAGGTTGTGTTGTGCTGTTGCCACTAGGGATAAAACATTGATGCTATGTCCGAGGATGTAGTTATTGATTACATTACGCACCATACTTAATGCAATTGTCTGTTGCTTTGCAACTTAATACTGGAAGGGGTTCGGACGATAACCTGAAGGTGGACTTTTTAGGCATAGATGTAGTTGGATGGCGGTCTATGTACTTTGTCGTAATGCCCAATTAAATCTCACTGTACTTATCATGACATGTATGTGCATTGTTATGCTCTCTCTATTTGTCAATTGCCCGACTGTAATTTGTTCACCCAACATGCTTTTATCTTATGGGAGAGACACCTCTAGTGAACTGTGGACCCCGGTCCATTCTTTAATACTCGAAATACAAATCTGCTGCAATACTTGTTTTTCTGTTTCCTCCGCAAACAATCATCTTCCACACAATACGGTTAATCCTTTGTTACAGCAAGCCGGTGAGATTGACAACCTCACTCGTTTCGTTGGGGCAAAGTACTTTGGTTGTGTTGTGCAGGTTCCACGTTGGCGCCGGAATCCCCGGTGTTGCGCCGCACTACATCCCGCCGCCATCAACCTTCAACGTGCTTCTTGGCTCCTCCTGGTTCGATAAACCTTGGTTTCTTTCTGAGGGAAAACTTGCTGCTGTGCGCATCATACCTTCCTCTTGGGGTTGCCCAACGAACTTGTGAAATACACGCCATCAGGCCCCACTTCGTCTCCCCTCCGGTCTTCTGGAAGCTTCGTGCAAAAATAGGACCCTGGGCGTTGATTTCGTCCAATTCCGAGAATATTTCCTTACTAGGATTTCTGAAACCAAAAACAGCAGAAAACAGGAACTGGCCCTTCGGCATCTCGTCAATAGGTTAGTTCCGGAAAACGCATAATAATGACATATAATGTGCATAAAACATGTAGATATCATCAATAATGTGGCATGGAACATAAGAAATTATCGATACGTCGGAGACGTATCATAGCCCTTTAGTCCCGGTTGCCCGAGCTTTAGTCTCGGTTCACCAGCAGAACCGGGACTAAAGACCCCATTAGTCCCGGGTCAAACTATTTGGGGACTAATGGGTTGGGATGGAAGGTGTTTTTTCTACTAGTGATGTAAGACTTAATACTACTTTGATCTTAATAAAAGGCCGTGTGCATCATCATGATGCAGAAGCTGGGGTTAAACTCCCTATTTCGAAAAAAATGAGGCTTTGGGTCATATGCGCTAGCACATACGGCTTCTAACAAATTTGAATTATCCCCGCTTGCTTGGAGTAGATAATTTAGGAAGCAACTTACTACAGTTTAATTTGTTGGAACGAGCCGATCCGACCGGAAACTAGTCCGGATTGAGGCTCTTGTTCATGACTAATATAGCGAGTTATTCGATTTCTTCGTACCCCCAGTGACGCTCCCCAGGACACCGCCGGGGGGCCGATCTCCCTCCTTCCGCCGCCCCTCCCTCCGTTTCTCTCCCTCCGCCGTTGCCGTTGGCGCTGGCCGCGGTGGCGGCGGCCCCGGCGCCAAAGTGCCCGGGGGGTTGTTGGAGGCGGCGACCTCCGGCTTCGGCGTGCTCCGCGTCTAGGGTGGCGTCCCTAGATGTGCGGCGGCTCCTCCTCCGCGGCCTCCGGCGATGTATGGTGGTGGCGGCGGCTGTTGGATCTTGTGCCCGCCGAGATCCATCGTCGGCTTCTGCTAGCGGCGCGAGGAAGGGTGCGGCGATGTGCGGGGCGAGGATGGTGTGGTTGCGGCTTCCGCCGTCCACCGAATTCTCCTTCGTCATCATTGGTCAGCGGATGGCGGCGTGGGGGCCTGTTCGTCTGCTTCGGATTTGAAGGTGGTGGTCCTAGGGTTCTTCTTCTACAAAGATGAAGACCTACCGGATGCTGATCCTTTTTATCTAGCCGGAATGTTGATTTTCGGAAGGTTTCGCCGGCGAATGCATCAGCGCATCTTTTGCCTGTAGTTTGTTGGATCCGGTGGTATTTGGTTGCGCGCACCCATGCTTTTATTCCGACCGTTTGGTTCTGGAGGGAGCGGCAGCTCTTTTTCTGTGTTGACATCAAGTGACTATGGATCCATGATGAAAGTCGGAAGAAGAGAATTTCATGAAGGCCGGATGGGAGGTCGACTAGCTAAGTGAGGTTCAAGTCTCCGCGTTGTTGAGGGACTTGCTTGGTGTCCCGTGCTTCACAACAGCGGTATGAAAGTGGGAGCGACAACACAGGTGAAGTTTAGAGTCCTACCTTTCAGGGTGAAAACCCAAGGTTGGCCTTAACTGGTTGTGCCTGGCAATAACCTTGTTGAAGGCATTGTTTTGAGAGCGGGGACTATCTTCAGGGTGAAAGCCTAAGATCTTTGATCGGGCATCGGGCGACGATGGTGTCAGAGCATTGTTTCCTTCTTGAAAGCGTCGTTTTTGGAGAGTCTGTATTTCAGGTGTTGTCTTGGTGGTGGATGTATTGCTGTTGTTAGGTCCAAGATACTGTAGCGGGACTTTTATTTCTTAGTTTTCTTTTCTATTTTTTGGCTATGTGCATCCGTAGTGCTATTAGGGTGGTGCGTTGTTGCAGAGGCTAGGTGTAATTGGTATCTTTTGATATTAATATATTTTCTTTATCGAAAAAGGACTAATATAGCGAGCAAGAAAATCCATAATCGGATGGTGCTGTGGTGAACTCCTAGCCGCTGCTTTCATTCTGCCTAATTTTTCCTATCCAGATGCCTTCCATTCTCAAAGCTGCGCGTTGCTGCAACAGAAATCAGATAAACATAGCAACGACTTTCGCAAAATATGTGTGTTACTATATCTCATACCTATGGTATGAACATTATAGGATAATATTTTGAGAGCAATCAAAAGGGTGAAGGTGACACGAGGAACGAAGAAGAGTGCTTATATGTAGACGAGCATGACATAGCATTATGGACTGGTAAAAGATGCGTTAATGTCCGCGAGTTCAGAGATTTTATTGCATTAGACTAGTCACAATGCGAAGTACTCCCTCCGTTCCTTTCTATAGTGCCTATAGATTTTTGGCATTTGTTTCACAATATAAGGCTGTAGCTTGGATTTTTTTCAATTACCTCCTCCACCGGTCAACTCCCACACGACATGCATGAAAAAATTCGTACAAAATAGGAAACAATTAATTGAGATTCCTAATGCATGGCCCCAAGGATTGCTTAGATTTAGGAAGCAATATTTTTCTTTCCTTAATTAAACCTGGCTGCACATATATGGAGAGTCAACCAGACAGATTTGTGGGATTTGTTACGGTAAGTTAGGAAGTTATCGATTTCCCTAATTTTAGTCTGATCTCAAATCGTTCAGCCAGGGGGTCTTGTGTAAAAAATACTCTTGCGCTAATTTCCGTGCCAAAAATCTATAGGCACTATAGAAAGGAACGGAGGGAGTATCATACATTAGTATCATGCACATGATACTAGTTTATGATACTACCCCCACAATGCATAGTATCATAAGACAGTATCATAGTATCATCATATTTAATGTTTTGTAGAATCTCAATGCAAATTTGTGTACATGATGTGTTTGCCACTAAGTTTTCTAGTTTTACGTGCTATGATACGGTATCATATTATGATACCACTCCCATCTCTCACCTCATTAATTGGTGTGTCACATCAGATTTTTGCCAACATGCCATGCATGATACTACTTATGATATTTCCATTGGGGCTAGTCTGTGGTAGGCAGCCTGGTGATACTTGGAGACAAGCGCTAACCGCCCGGGCAGAACTGGAATTCCCGCGGAAACAATAAAGCAGGCACCGAACACCAAATCCTTGTATTCCTTCCGAGTCTTTACCGTAAAAGAGTCCTAAGTTTTGAGCTTTTCATGACCCGAAGGACCTTTCATCTAGCTCACACGATGGCACGATGCATTTCTGCTGGTAGTTGCATTGCACGAGAAAGCTAAGCAGCAGCTCGAGGAGTCCCTATATACGACGCTAGATAATGTCTGCACATCCGCCATTCCCTCGGGCGCATACATTCGTTCGGAGTTGGGTTTTTCTTCAGTAGCTGGCGGCGACGTACGATGATGGCGGAGAGCGTGGTGGAACTGATGTCCGTGCTGGCTCCCCTGCTCGTCGTCCTGGCCGTCGCCGCACTGGTCCGGCGTTGGCGGGTGGGGGCACCGGTAGAAAAATGGCCTTTAGTCGCGGTTCGCAACTGCCATTAGTCGCGGTTGCGCAACCGCGACTAATTAAGCGCGACTAAAGGCCCCCCTCCCTTTAGTCGCGGTTGCTTACGAACCGCGACTAAAGGTCCGTCCACGTGGGCGGCTAGCGTGCGCCTGGGCGAATGACCTTTAGTCGCGGTTGGTGTCCCCAACCGGGACTAAATGCTATTTCGTTAAAAAAAAATTTAATTCATTTGGGTTTCTAATTTTTTTTCACTCCGTTTTTTTTTCTATTTTTTCAGTTATTTGCATAGCTTAGTCTCTATCTCTAACTACACTCATCTCTAGTTAAATTACTTACTCGTCGTCAAACTTCCCGCTCGGTCACCCATCCTCCCACTACTCCACCTCTAGCACGCTTAACTTCCAAGTTCCATTCCGTCCCGCATCCAAGTGCTACGCGCACATGTATGTGATACTAGTATCATATCAATCCTATTAACATGTTGTTCGATGTCACATTTTTGTATTGTTTGAATTTCAAATAATTTTTTTCATAAACAAAAATAATGATGTAATAATAATCGTGAATAAATAAATGAACATTAACTTTTTAATTTTTTATTATTTTTAATTTTTTTAATTTTTTAAATATTTTTTTTGCCAAACCTAAAACCTAAATTGGGTAAAAGTATTAATAATCTTTATGCTGGATGCAATTATTAATTTTATTTTTTTGAAAATTTTAAAAAATATATAATCCATAATTTATAGCAAAAACTAAAATCTTCCTGCTTTCGTATTTTCATTTGGAATTTTGAGAATCTAAAAATTTGCTAACCGGGTAAACCCTGGTGAATTCGGATGTAACTTTTTCCCAGGATTTTTTTGATATATTATACGTTTTTTTCCGACGTCGTATGTAAAAGTTATTGCGGTTTTACCATTTTTTTTAACTTTTTTTTTGCAAAAAAAAGTGAAAATTAGAATTTCTTAATTTCTCCGAATAGTAGGTTGCATAACAAACAAGAATCTGAAAACAATTTTCTTTTGTATTTTACAAACCAAAAAAAGGCGATCCGGGGGGGGGGGGGGGGGTGCGTGGGAGTAAAAAAAACTCGGAAAAACCTTTAGTCGCGGTTCGAATATTTCCGGGACTAAAGGCCATTTTTCTGCCGGCCGCATCCCTCGGATGGAGCATTAGTCGCGGGTTGCCTCCCGAACCGTGATTAAAGCCCCCTTTAGTCGCGGTTCGAATATTTCCGGGACTAATGGGGGTGGACGGAAGCCTCTTTTTCTACTAGTGGGGCGCGCACGAGGTCGAGGCTCAGGTCCACGCGCAGGCGACGGAGTGGGCACAGTTCATTTTCAGTTCCTCCGAGGAGCTGGACCAGCTCGCGGCCCAGCCGACTCCCGGCGGCGCGTGGAGAGGCTGAGCTCGGTAATCCTATACATACGGAAAACTTTTTTTTCGATAAAGGATGCTTTATTACTTCAAGAAGCAATTACATCCAGCCTCTGCATAACCAGGATGCACACAGCCGTTTGTTGTCTCAAGTGACCAAAGTTACAAAAAAAAGCGAAATACATATCGGAACGATGAATCATATAACGCCTAAGAGCTAGGTGGAGCAACTATCCGTAGACTATGCTGCCACCCATGTAGGGAAAAAGTATTCCTCGCCGTATCCTCCAACCGTGTACAGACCTCCGTAAACGGGTCTCGGTTCTCCACACGGCTGAAGAGGTAACCACGAACGGAGAATACTGTGCATGCTGTAGATAACCTGCAACAAAGAGCAATTTTTATCGTTAAAGATCTTGTCATTTCTACATAGCCAGAGCGCCCAGATAACTGCTAGCGCCCCCATCCTAAGAAGCATTTTAAACCTTGAGTTGATACCATGAAGCCAATTGCCAAAGACATTAGCGACACTAGTCGGAGGATACAAGGTAGACGCTACTTGGATGACTGACCATATAGATCTCGCAAATTGGCACTGGAAGAATAAATGATTGATGGTTTCATCATGATGACAAAAAACACATCGTGTACTTCCGTGCCAATTCCGCTTAACAAGATTGTCTTTGGTGAGAATAACCCCTCGACGAAGATACCATCCAAAAATTTTAATTTTTAATGGTATCTTCATCTTCCAAATTTTCTTATTATTATCAACTGGTAAATCAGAAAGTAGCATCGCATTGTATAAAGATTTTACGGAAAAAGAACCATCTACGTGGAGGTTCCATCGAAATTCATACGGTTACGGCGATAAGCTGAATATATCCAAGCCTCTGAATTAGATTGTTCCATGCCACGAGCCTTTGTCCTAGTAAAACCCGTCTGAACGTCACATTCGGGGGTGAGGTAGCCATTACGGTTGCAATGGTATCACCTTGGCGACACGCAATTCTATACAAAGCGGGATATTGTTCACATAGGGGTGCATTGTCGAGCCAAGCATCTTCCCAGAAACGTATCTATGCTCCATTCTTAATGGAGAAAGTCCCATGTCGAAAAAAAAAACATTTTTTGTCGCCATAAGACCAGCCCAGAAGTGTGAATCCCAGGTTTCCAAACCACCTGAGATAATGTCTTCGAGACGATGTACTTTCTCCGAAGTATAGTTTGCCAAATCCCATCCTCAGTAAGTAGCTTAAAAAGCCATTTACCCAGAAGAGCTGAATTCTTGACCTCCAGGTCATGAACTCCAAGCCCTCCTTGATCTTTGGGACTACAAACTATACTCCATTTAACCAGCCGATATTTCTTTTTCTCGTTGTCCCCTTGCCAAAAGAATCTGGATCGATAATAATCGAGTTTATGCGAGAATTCCTTTTGGTAGGATGAAGAATGATAACATATACAGTACCATATTAGTTAGTACTGAATTAATGAGTACCAATCTTCCACCCAGGGACAACAATTTACCTTTCCAACTACTGAGGCGTTTTTGTAATCTTTCTTCCACTAATTTCCATTCCGCAATTGTCAGTCTCCGATAGTGAATCGGAATACCCAAATAGCGAATCGGAAATTGGCCTTGCCCACAACCAAATAACTCCGTATACGAGCTACATCGTCTTGGGCATCACCGAAGCAGAACAATTCACTTTTATGGAAGTTAATTTTCAATCCTGATAATTGCTCAAAAGCTGCTAAAATTAATTTCAGATTTCGAGCTTTTTCAAGATCATGATCCATAAAAAGAATTGTATCATCAGCGTATTGAAGGATAGATAAGCCACCATCAACCAGATGTGGAATCACACCTTCAATCTGACCATCAGACTTGGCTCTCTCTATGAGTACCGCCAACATATCCGCTACGATGTTAAATAACATCGGAGATAGCGGATATCCTTGGCGTAACCCTTTTCGTGTTTGAAAGTAGTGTCCGGTGTCATCATTAACCCGGATTGCAACACTACCTCCATACACGAAGTCATGGATTAGAGCTCGCCACTCAGGCGAAAAACCTTTTATCCTGAGTGTCTGTTGAAGGAAAGACCATTTAACTTTATCATAAGCCTTCTCAAAATCAAGCTTTAAAATAACCCCATTTAATTTCTTAGAATGCATCTCATGTACCGTCTCATGCAAAACCGCCACTCCATCAAGGATATTACGTCCTTGCATAAAGGCTATCTGCGATGGTAAAACAACATGATACTGCAACCGTATTAAGTCTAATGGTGGCCACTTTCGTGAAAATCTTGAAACTTACATTTAATAGGCAAATGGGTCTATATTGTTGGATCCTTTCTGCCTCATTAATTTTCGGTAACAAGATAACTTCACCAAAATTTAGACGAAATAATTCTAGTTGTCCAATGTGTAAATCACTGAACAAATCTAGAAGGTCCGATTTAATAGTATCCCAGAAAGTTTGATAAAACTCTGCTGGAAACCCATCTGGACCCGGTGCTTTGTTGCATTCCATTTGGAAAACTGCCTTCTTAACCTCTTCCTCAGTATAAGGTGCGGTTAGCAAGCCATTTTCTTCCAAAGAAACTTGGGGTATATCATCCGTTAAGTCCTCGTTAAGAGAGAAAGTACTTTCCTCCGGAGGACCAAACAGAACCCTTATAATAATTAGTAATGTAAGACTTGAGTTGCTCATGGCCTTCAATCAACCCTTCATCTTGAATAAGAGAGTGAATACGTTTTTCCGGTGTCTCCCATTAGCTAAGCCATGGAAATACCGCGTGTTCGAGTCTCCTTCCAAGATGAATTGAGCTTTGGATCGTTGATACCATTTGAGCTCCTCTTCGCGAAGAAGACCCGCCATCTGTTCATTGGATTGATTTTTAAGCTCAATCTCATGTGTAGACAGGGGTCTAGTCTCCATAGCAGCCTCAAGCTCATCAATCACGAGTTGATAAGCGAGACTTCTCTTTTTAAGAATACCGGCCGTATGGGCAGCCCAACCGAGATAGATGTTTGCGCATAGAACGCATTTTATTATTCCATCTCAAAATGGGCGTAATCCCCCCGACCGGTCTGTCCCAAACCCTTTTAACCATATCATGAAATCCCTCTCGATATAACCAGCCAAGTTCAAATTTGAACGGCCGTTTACAAACGGGTGTGGGATTCCCAGTGGTTAAAAGGATGGGAGCGTGGTCGAACAGTTTTTCAATACGTTCTAGTGCGCGGATCGACACCGGAGGGTATTTATTTTTCCATTCGGTATCCATCAACACGCGATCTAGTTTCTCGTATGTGGGCTCCGGCAAGCTGTTCGCCCAAGTAAACCGTCGACCAGTCATAAACACCTCTCTTAAGTCAAGGCTATCAATGACAGCGTTGAACAAGAAAGACCAATGACCATCAAAGCGGCCTTTACTTTTCTCATGAGGAAACCTCAACAAATTAAAATCACCTCCGATTAAAATCGGGTAGGGATTATCCTTTGTAAGGTTTACCAACTCACGTAGAAAGTCAGCCTTAAACTCTTCTTGGGCGGCACCATACACAGCAACCAGACTCCACACGAAACCGTCTGCTTTATTTTGAATGTCGAGTTTAATATGATACTCTCCATCAGAACTAGCCAAGACGGTCATGGTGTCTATGCGGACGCCAAGTAAAATGCCTCC
Organism: Lolium rigidum; assembly: GCF_022539505.1. Taxonomy (NCBI): domain Eukaryota; kingdom Viridiplantae; phylum Streptophyta; class Magnoliopsida; order Poales; family Poaceae; genus Lolium; species Lolium rigidum. Next base: position 351,699,179 of record NC_061510.1, read on the forward strand.
TGACCTACCTCGTGGCGGGCGAGAGAACCACTGAAAGTTAATCCCGCCCGACAAACGGTCGAGAAAACTTTGAGAGAAATTTTGCCTACCCGTCTCCGATATAGCAAGAAAATCTAAATCATAATCTCTACAACCATCAGCAATGTGGGAATGCTTAGCCAAGTCGCGAAGACCTCTGCTATTCCGGAACATGCCATTCATCGAGAAACTATTTTAGATTTAAAGTTCTTGCCATACCTACGAGATTTCTTTCCAGCCGATGATCGAGAACCACGTTCGGATGCTTGCAAATCAGAACTAAGCTCCGCATGTTCTAGATCAACTTCTGAAATGTTGCCAATTATAGCCGAGAGAATTTGACCATCTAGGATGTCATCATCTTCATCATCGTCTATAATCGCCGTTTCAGGCCCAGTGGAGTCATTCGGGGCAACCGTTAAACGGTCAAGCTCCGTTTGTCTCTGTTATCACCAGAATTTGACCAAGGTGGAGGTGGGCCACGATCGAGATAAGCTTGAAGGTTATATATGAAGAGAATACGAAGATCGGCCTTTTATACCAAGTTGGGCTTAATTGCCCTTGTATCTGTAAAATATTAGATCGCACCTTAGTTTAGAAAGTAGAATCTTACTCGTGCACGGTTTAGTGCACGCCCACATTAGAAAGTCCGCTGGACTATAAATATGTACCTAGGGTTTATGGAATAAACAACAACTCACGTTCAACCCCAAACAAACCAATCTCGGCGCATCGCCAACTCCTTCGTCTCGAGGGTTTCTATCGGGTAAGCGACATGCTGCCTAGATCGCATCTTGCGATCTAGGCAGCCTAAGCTACGTTGTTCATGCGTTGCTCGTGCTTGAAGCGCTTTTGATGGCGAGCAACGTAGTTATCAGTAGATGTGTTAGGGTTAGCATTGTTCTTCGTTTAAGCATGCTTACGTAGTGCAACCCTTGCATATCTAGCCGCCCTCACACCTATCTCGGGTGTGGGGGCGGCACCCGCTTGATCATTATTTAGTAGATCCGATCCGTTACGATTGCTCCTTGTTCTACAAGGATTAGTTTAATATCTGCAATAGTTAGGCCTTACAAAGGGGGAGGATCCGAGTGGCACGTAGGGTGGCGTTCGCAAGTCCTAAACGGGATGTTCCGAGGATCAACTTCATGTTGGTTTTAGGCCTTGTTTAGGATCGGCTTACGAGCACCGTGCGTGGCCGCGAGGCCTAACCTGGAGTAGGATGATCCGATTATGCGGTGAAAACCCTAAATCGTCGTAGATCTAATTAGCTTTATCTTGATCAAGCAGGACCACCAAGTATTCGTGCACCCCGTACGAATCATGGGTGGATCGGCTCTTTGAGCCGATTCACGGAGATAACCTGAGAGCCGATCGAGGCTCGTATTTAACGTTTACATGTATGCCCTGCGGGAAACTAAGCGAGGCATCCCCATCACCTTCCGACCGGGTATAGGTCAGGTGGCACGCCCTGCACTTCGCATCGCCGCGTGTGACCAGAAGAGCATTGCGGGCCGTCGCTCGGAGAGGGTCTCGGCCAGCCGCAGCTCTAGGCTCTTCCCGGCTCTACGGTGTTGACAAGGCCTGCTGCCCGCCCGGTGGGTTTTGGCGATCAACACATTACGGCACGCCGGTGGGACAATCGTCTACATCGACCACATCGCCATCTACATCCGAGATGGCGGACGGCACGCCTGGTCACCTACGAGGAGCTGCACGGCGAGCTCAAGAAGCAATACAACGAGATCAAGGCCACCCTCGAAGCCGACCTCATCGGCTCTTTTCGGAGAACCCGTTCCCATGGCATCGAGATGGAAGGGATTCTCACCGCAAGGTGCACTCGATGGGATAGACCTCTCTGCCCCGTCGGAGGAACGCACCGAGGGGCTGCGGCGGGAGATCAACTACTTGGTGGCTCACTCGCTACATCGCCACTACGAAAACTTGGTCAACGTGTTGGAGCGTGTCGCTGCTGCGCGTAATCCGGGAGATCATGAGCCACCGGTACTCGCCGTCGGGACCAGCTCTCGGGACTCATCAAGGAGAGTTGCCATTCCGGTCCCGTCCACCGCTGCCATATGCGTTGGCAGCACCTGCTGAAGTGCCGACTACACCGGCATTCGTCGTCTACAAGATTGGTGGTGACTCTAGTGACTACCGGTTCTTGGTGGAGGCGCCTAAGGAGATCCCTCAAGGATACGCGTGCACGTATGTGCCGGATTGTGGTAGCCTGGGCACTCACAAACCAGGCCACAACATCGGGGACTCCGGCGATGACGGGAGGAACGTCGGCAACGAGCTTGAGAAGCGGACGTGGCTAACTAAGTACGCCACACCGACGAAACTCCGAGCCCGGCTCCTGCGGTTGGCTCGGAGGTGGAAAAGCAAACATGGCTGGCTAAGTACGCCACCCGGCGAATCTTCGGAGTGCAACTCCTACGGCCGGCACGGCGGATCGAGATCGGTACCATGCGAGAGACCGGTTCGGCATGGTGCCGAAAAGAAGAGCGATCGGCTATTCCAAGCCGTACCCACGACGATTACGAGATGATCCCGCTGCCACCTAAATATCGGCTCCACGACTTCTCCAAATTCGGTGGATCGAGATGGCTCCAGCTCCATCGAGCACGTCGGCCGATATTTGGCTCAACTAGGACCGGCTTCGGTGTCGGATCAGCTACGCGTGAGGCTCTTTTCACGAGTCCCTCACGGGATCGGCTTTTGGATGGTACACCTCTTTGCCGACAAACTCCATCCGAGTCTTGGAAGCAATTGGAAGAACAGTTCCATATGCGATACCATTCAGAAGCTTACGAGTCTAGCATTGCCGAGCTAGCACAACTACGTCGAAGCGCGGAGAAACGGTGACAGAGTACATCCGAGCGCTTCGGGAATCTTAGGAACCGATGTTATTCGGTTCGTATAAGCTGAAAAGGAAGCGATCGAGTTGGCGGTAGCGAGGCCTTGCAACACGGCTCAAGGACATGGCCTCCCAAGCAGATTATCCCTCGGCGGCGCACATGGTTCGAAACTATCGGCATATGAACAGCGCCACCCGGACTGTACCAAGACAAGTTCAAGCGTGCGGTAGTCATGGTCGATACGAGAGGAAGATGAAGTGCACACGGGAGACCAAGAAGTAGCGATGGGCTGAGTGGACTCGGGGAGGAACCCCGTGTCCTGCAAATGGGTAAAGCCACCGGGGCCGCCCGGGGATTTGATTTTGACGTGACCAAGGCCGAACAAATCTTCGACCTCCTGCTCAAGGAGAAACGGTTGACGATTCCTGAAGGTCTCAAGTTCCCCACGGCGAAAGAGCTGAACGGAAAGCCGTCTTGCAAATTCCACAACTCGCTCTCCCATGCCACCAACGGCTGCGGGGTGTGGCGTCGGCACATCCAAGCGGCGATAGAGAAGGGGCGTCTAATTTTCAACCGATACGCCATGAAGGTCGACACCCAACCCTTCCCCGCCGTTAACATGGTGGAAGTCACCTACCACGAGGGTTGCCGGCCAGGTCCCTCGTTCGGCATCAACATGGTAGGACACGGGAACCACTCGGGCAAAGATGGAGATGAGGGCAGCTGCTCTCATAGCAAGGATACGAGAGAGGCCGCTCCACGCGATCGGCTCCGTCATGATGGCAAGCGCTACGTCACGGAGGGAGAGGTGAAGAACATAAGATATCAACGGCCTCTCTCGATCACCTCCTCAACAAATATGTGAGTCGGTATGACCAACGCCGACGGTCCAATTATGATGATAGAGGAGATCGTACGGCTAGAGAAGCCGAGAAGACATCGTCGGCGAGGATCGCGATGAGGAGGAGCACGAGCGGCGTGCCACGGAAACATCAAGGGAGCAAGATGACAACGCCGGACACTGGGACTGCCCCTTCTTCAGACACTGCTGGGATTCAGGAATGAGCCGATTGCCCACAATCGGCAATTGCCCATAATGCAACAAGAAGAAGAAGGAGGCAGCCAACGTGTCTGTGTTCGAGCGCCTAGGGCCTCTCCCGCCACAAACCAAACGCGGCGAGTCACCTCGTTGGGCGGATCTTGAGGATTCGGAAGACGAGGGAGAAGTAGAAGAAGACGAGTACCACCGGCCAAGGTGGTGCACTGACGGACTCAGCCGTTCCCAAAAGCGCGAGGGTTCGGCGATTGCGCGGCTGGAGGAAGCCGAAGGTTGTACTGCATACGCTAAGGAAGGCACGACCTGATCGGCTGCAAAGGTTCGGCGAACCCTGGATGAAGAGGGTCGTCCACGGAAAATGGAGTGGCGCCCCAAACAAAGGAAAGCCGATGATGAAACATCGGCTGGCACAAACATGGTACTCGTCTTGCCGACAGAGCTTAGTGCTCCACGACTCTACGGTGCACTCAAGGTGGACGACAGCAAGCGCATCAAGTCAGAGGTTGGGTTGGTTTTATCCAGCCTAACCGAATAGCAAGATCAAACCAATGAGCAAATCGGGCAAGGCTGATCCTTGTGATCGGCCCCAAAAATTATGAAGGAACGCTACGGGACCTTCGGTCGGCTCTCCAATGGATATGGAGGCCGATTCCGGCAATCGGCCAAAATTACCTTCACCACATGTTACGCTTGCGTTCAACACCGTTCTGCGAGCGGTGGACACGTCGGCGGACGAGAGTCGGCATGGATTTTTGCGAAGCCGACGTGCAAGTGCGGTGCCACTGGCTATCCATACGAGCCGATATCTGCGAGTCATCCGGCAGGTATCGGCTCGGGGAGCATATAATCAGATGAACATGTGCGGATAAACATGTGAGAACATACGTGCAATGAGACATTGGGGGCCGATTAAGAAAAATCGGCCAAATAAAAAAAAGAGGAACATCTTTGGAACGGCCGATGCAAGGGCATCGACTTCGGGAATCAAGAAACGGCCGATGCGTAGTCATCGACTCTAGTTGTGCGATGTTTATCAAGTCTCCACCAAATCCGGGATTTCCAATACTGTGGGGATAGTTCGGCTGAAACGGAAGATTATCGGGCTGTCGGAGGAAGAAAAAGGATCGGGCGTGGCGCATTTCTCTCGACATTCTTGCCTCGAGTAAGGCTCGGGGGCAGCAGAGCCTAGTGGATACTCTGTTTAAAGAGCCGATGGGGATACCATCGGCTGATCCTTCATTGCAACCTTCTTCACAATGATGGGTGCTGAGAAAGATTATTGGGTTTGGTTGGAAAAGTTCAAAGGTTCTCCTGAAGATCTGCATTTTCCACAGATTTAGAAAATCATCGGCTGAAGAAGAGAAGAGTGAATTTCAAAGGACCGATGCGGTGCGATCGGCTCATTACGCATTGGCAAAGGGGACGAATCGGCAAGGTCAGTAGAAGAGGGAATCGGCTCAATTAAACTCGGAAGGAATCGGCAAAATCAAAATTGGGGAAAAGTTCTTCATTGATTAGATGAGATTTCTTACATAAAGAGCTAATTGCTCTCAAAGGGAAATACTAGGGGATCCATTGCCCCATCTACTACTACGGCCCTATTCTAGAGGTCCTATCTATGGGCCATCACTGCCCTCGTCGTCGCCGTCGTCGCCACTATCGGCGCTGCTCCCGGCGGGCTCGTCGTCGCTCCAATAGCCGCCGGCCAGGGCCCTCGTTGTCTTCATCTTCTTCGTCGGCGTCGTCCTCGTCGGCTGTCGAAGTCGCTAAGGTTGCCCGGCCAAGGGCAGAACCGCTTGGCCGGCGGCTCGTCGGAGGAGCTCTCGTCGTCGTCCTCCTCCTCCTCTCCCTGCTCCTCCTCCTCCCCGGAAGAGGTGAAGTCGGAGGAGAAGCTGTCGTCGTCACTCCCCTCCTCCGTTTCCCCAACGGCGAGGAAGCGGAGGTCGCTCTCCCCGTCCGTCGAGGACTGGTCGTCCTCGGACCAGATGGAGAAGTCGTGGTCTGACTCCTCCCCGGCCGCAATGGCGCGGCGGGTGTTCGCCGCGTGGACCTCTGCCGGGTTGTACTCCGGCGTCGGCTCACGGGAGGTGGAAGATTGGCTGGAAGGATCCGATGGAGCAGGGGAGGAAGAAGACATGGTGGTAGGAGGGCTTTTGGAGTGCTAATGCGGAGGAGATGCAGAGGAGAACTGTTCATGGCGGTTAAATAAAAGGGGATATAGTGGAAATTCAATGCCACAGCAGTTTCCGAGGAAGTGGTGCCTAAAGAGAAAAAAAAACTGCCAGATCACGCGGAGAAGTTGAGAAGGCAGGACATCATGATGAAGGATACTGCAACGGTTCTGCCACGACATGACCCTTCGGAGTAAAAACGTAATGATTTTGGAAATATCATTTCCAAAACCAGGGGGGCATGTGTTATCACCAGAATTTGACCAAGGTGGAGGTGGGCCACGATCGAGATAAGCTTGAAGGTTATATATGAAGAGAATACGAAGATCGGCCTTTTATACCAAGTTGGGCTTAATTGCCCGTGTATACGTAACATATTAGATCGCATCTTAGTTTAGAGATAGAATCTTACTCGTGCACGGTTTAGTGCACGCCCACATTAGAAAGTCCGCTGGACTATAAATATGTACCTAGGGTTTATGGAATAAACAACAACTCACGTTCAACCCCAAACAAACCAATCTCGGCGCATCGCCAACTCCTTCGTCTCGAGGGTTTCTATCGGGTAAGCGACATGCTGCCTAGATCGCATCTTGCGATCTAGGCGGCACTAAGCCCACGTTGTTCATGCGTTGCTCGTACTGAAGCGCTTTTGATGGCGAGCAACGTAGTTATCGTAGATGTGTTAGGGTTAGCATTGTTCTTCGTTTAAGCATGCTTACGTAGTGCAACCCTTGCATATCTAGCCGCCCTCACACCTGTCTCAGGTGTGGGGGCGGCACCCCGCTTGATCATTATTTAGTAGATCTGATCCGTTACGATTGCTCCTTGTTCTACAAGGATTAGTTTAATATCTGCAATAGTTAGGCCTTACAAAGGGGGAGGATCCGAGTGGCACGTAGGGTGGCGTTCGCAAGTCCTAAACGGGATGTTCGAGGATCAACTTCATGTTGGTTTTTAGGCCTTGTTTAGGATCGGCTTACGAGCACCGTGCGTGGCCGCGAGGCCCAACACTGGAGTAGGATGATCCGATTATGCGGTGAAAACCCTAAATCGTCGTAGATCTAATTAGCTTTATCTTGATCAAGCAGGACCACCAAGTATTCGTGCACCCCGTACGAATCATGGGTGGATCGGCTCTTTGAGCCGATTCACGGAGATAACTGAGAGCCGATCGAGGCTCGTATTTAACGTTTACATGTATGCCTGCAGGAAACTAAGCGAGGCATCCCCATCACCTTCACGACCAGGTATAGGTCAGGTGGCACGCCCTGCACTTCGCATCGCCGTGTGTGACCAGAAGAGCATTGCGGGCCGTCGCTCGGAGGGGTCTCAGCCAGCCGCAGCTCTAGGCTCTTCCCGGCTCTACGGTGTTGACAAGGCCGCTGCCCGCCGGTGGGTTTTGGCAGTCAACAGTCTCAACACATTAGCCGAAACAGAAATCTCATCATAACGACTACCCAAGGAAACCCCTAGGCTACTCAAATTAGAAGAAATACGAGTATCTGAAAAAGAAACAAAAGACTTAGACGGTTGTTTAGTACCTGCCGTGTCAAGGTTCATCTCCGCCTTGTGTCGCATGGCTCGCTGCATGACGTCCTCATCCGTCGCCCCCGCCCCATCCTCCGAAAGAGCAAACCTCCCACTCCTCCTCACCTTCGGCTGAACGACCGGAGGAGGAACCGTGGGTGAAGGCTGCCGCAAGGAGGCTGACGAAGAAGTGGGCGAGCGAGGCGGCGAACCAGCCGGTGAAGAAGAAGCCGACGACACAGGGGTAGTGGGTGAAGAAGCCCCCTGTATCATCTCCGCCATGTCCGTCGTAGGCGCGGAAGCTGTCGGAGCCGCTGACTCGGAAGACTTAACCGCCATAGGCGGCTCGGTCCCCGGAGTCTGCTGCTCCTCCACCGCCTGCGTGACCATCCCGCCCTCCTGCGTGTCGCCCTCCGAGGCTGGCTGCCTCGGCGAAGAAGATACCACGACGCCCTGCTGCACCGACGGAGCGGCCGCACCAACGGTCTGAAGCGGGGACGCCGTGGCCGGCTGTGGCGAGGACCCCGGCGCGGGGGTCGAGGCCAAAGCCGTCGTGGCCTGCTGCCCCGAGGGAAGCCGCCCCGACCTGGGTGTCACGGCCTGGTGGGGCGGCGAGGCCGGCCTCCCCCCTGTCGACCCCGACGCGCAACAAGACCCCACGGTCGGCTGCGCATGCTGCGCCGACGCAGCGGACAGCGGCTCCATGAGAACCATCATCATCCCCTCCCTCTTTCCAGAAATAAGGGCGGAACCGAGGGTCTGGCTGGAACCCCACCGTCTCACGACTGAAACGAAAAAGATAACCATTAAGCTTTAAAAGAGCAACCACCTCCAGGCAACCATTATTCTTCTCCAGAACTGAAGGGTCACGCATAGCCACTAGCACACGAATAATCCCACGACTCAGAAGAGAGAACAAATCAACATCAAGAGTGGTGCCAATAAGAGAACCCACTGCCCAGAGACCGAGGAAATGGCGAATAGAGTCCGGGACTCCACTGACGTGTACCCAAACCGGCTCCATAACAAAGAGAGGCTGCACATCCTGATTGTAGGATAACGTTGCATAGAAAACAAAAAATTTCCTACCGCGAACACGCAATCCAAGCCAAGATGCAATCTAGAAGACGGTAGCAACGAGGGGATGATCAAGACTAACCCTTGAAGAGATTCCAAAGCCTATAAGAGTAGGCTCTTATTGCTGCGGTAGACGATCACTTGCCGCTTGCAAAAGCGCGTAGAAGATCTTGATCACGATCGGTTCCGGCGCCACGAACGGGCAGCACCTCCGTACTCGGTCACACGTTCGGTTGTTGATGAAGACGACATCCACCTCCCCGTTCCGGCGGGCAGCGGAAGTAGTAGCTCCTCTTGAATCCGACAGCACGACGGCGTGGTGTCGGTGGTGGTGGAGAAATCCGGCGGAGCTTCGCTTAAGCGTGCGGGATGTGGTGGAGGAGAAAGACCGCTAGGGTTTGGGGAGAGAGAGGGGTTGGGCGCCGGCCCTCTAAGGGGTGCGGCCAAGGCTGAGCCAAAGAGTGGTCAGCCCCTCTCTATGCCCCTCATTATATAGGTGGAAGCCCCAAGAGTTCTAGTCCAAGTCTTCGAATAAGACCCCAACACTAAAACCTCCCATATGTGGGAAACCTACTCAAGGAGGGAGTCCTACCCAAGGTGGGACTCCCACCTTTCCTTGAGGTGGGTTGGCCGGCCACCCTAGGGGAGTCCACCTTGGACTCCTCCCTTTAGGGTTGGCTGGTCATGCAAGTGGAGTCTCTTTGGGACTCCACTTTCCAAAGTGCCATTCTTCGGATTTTTCTAGAACCTTCTAGAACCTGCCATAAATGCACGGATCATTTCCAAACTTGGAATATGACTTCCTATATATGAATCTTATTCTCCGGACCATTCCGGAACTCCTCGTGATGTCCGGGATCTCATCCGGGACTCCGAACAAATATTCGAACTCCATTCCATATTCAAGTTCTACCATTTCAACATCCAACTTTAAGTGTGTCACCCTGCGGTTCGTGAACTATGCGGACATGGTTGAGTACTCACTCCGACCAATAACCAATAGCGGGATCTGGAGATCCATAATGGCTCCCACACATTCAACGATGACTTCAGTGATCGAAAGAACCATTCACATATGATACCAATTCCCTTTGTCACGCGATATTTTACTTGTCCGAGGTTTGATCATCGGTATCACTCTATACCTTGTTCAACCTCGTCTCTCGACAAGTACTCTTTACTCGTACCGTGGTATGTGGTCTCTTATGAACTTATTCATATGCTTGCAAGACTTAGACGACATTCCACCGAGAGGGCCCAGAGTATATCTATCCAGTCATCGGGATGGACAAATCCCTTTGTTGATCCATATGCCTCAACTCATACTTTCCGGATACTTAATCCCACCTTTATAACCACCCATTTACGCAGTGGTGTTTGGTGTAATCAAAGTACCTTTCCGGTATAAGTGATTTACATGATCTCATGGTCATAAGGACTAGGTAACTATGTATCGAAAAGCTTATAGCAAATAACTTAATGACGAGATCTTATGCTACGCTTAATTGGGTGTGTCCATTACATCATTCATACAATGATATAACCTTGTTATTAATAACATCCAATGTTCATGATTATGAAACTAATCATCCATTAATCAACAAGCTAGTTAAGAGGCATACTAGGGACTCTTTGTTGTTTACATATCACACATGTACTAATGTTTCGGTTAATACAATTATAGCATGATATATAAACATTATCATAAACACAAAGATATATAATAACCATTTATTATTGCCTCTTGGGCATATCTCCAACAGTCTCCCACTTGCACTAGAGTCAATAATCTAGTTTACATTTGTAAAGATATAACACCTTGGCCTTCAGGTGCTTTATCATGTATTACTCACGGGAGAGGTTTTAGTCAACGGATCTGACACGCTCAGAAACGTATGTATTTTGTAATTCATTTGCGTCTCAACGCATCACTCATTTCCAAATGAGTCGGCATTAAATATGTTTGATCTTCTGGTGGAACCTTAATTCCATCTGTCCGAAATATGTCACTAATATTGTCACACACAATATAGCTTCAAAGTTACGACACTATCGGAACTACACCAAGTTCTCAAAGAACTTCTTGACTCATCATCCTCGGTCATTTGTCAAAACAAATGACATATTCTACTTCGTTTTGTAGAATCCATCACAATATTTAGAACTCTTCTAAATCTAACATAGACAACTTCTAGTTCATTGTGCTACCTTTAAAACAACACTTAGTCTAATTTGAGATTGAAATTCTATTTTGATATGTGACAAAACAAATATCGGTGTAACACCTTACAGCGATTTGTTTGTCATTTCTTCATACAAAAATATATATGTATATCCTTAGTTCTTCTAAAGTACTCAAGGATATTCTTACTGTCGTCATATGATCATCTTATGAATCATTCCGGTATATGCTCATAACATTTTAGAGCACAAGATATCTGATTTTGTACATTTTATTTGTGATCTATAATCACTCATGTGTTTTTACTCATTGAGTGTCAGATACACTCAAGTCTTGTTAAACCTTTACATGACAAGAACATTTTCTTAATATTTCTATATTGAACTACTTCAATATCCATCATATGTACTTTGACTTAAACTTATTTATGTGTTTCAATCTATCTTCATAGATCTTGACACTAAATTTGTTTCAGTCCATATCCTTTCATTGAAGTTAATTCTCAATGAAACCTTTTTAATCAAGTATATAATTATATCATTTATAACCAACTATATGTCACCTACATAAAGTATTATAAATGTGTCTTAGCGCTCCCACTTATTTTTTTGCAAATGCAAGCCTCTTCATCGTCTCTGATGAAATCAAAAACTCTTTGACTATTTCATCTGGTGAAGATTCCAACTCCGTGATACTTACTTCATCCAATTGAAGCTTGTATACCTATCTAGTATTCCACGGACCAGCAAAACTCTTGGTTGTATCTTGTATACATACTTCGTTAAGTAGTGTATTTTGCCATCCTACTAGCATATCTCATAAAAGAAATATGTAGTGATTACTAGAATAATCCACATAGACTATAAGCATTTCTACGGAAGATCTAATCTTATCGTATTCAACTCTTTGAACTTTGTCGTAAACAATTTTTCGATAAGTCAAGCTTTCTTCAAGGATATTTCATCCAAGTCTATCAATTTCATAGATCCATTTACTTTCATAAAGTATTCATCTATCTTGGATTTCATGGCGCATGGCCATTTTAATGGAGTCAGGGCCCATCATAACTTCTTTGTTTTGTAGTTGGTTTATCATTTTTCAAAATCAATCCTTTGTCCACAAATCATTTATTTGATCACAAAGTAAACCATATCTACAAGGTTCAATATGTACTTCGATCTCCATGGCTAAAACACTTTGTAGTCATGAGAGCCATGATCGTTGTGGCCGCTTCCGAAACCAATTCCGATGCTGCGCTACTCTGATCATTATGCTCAGGTTCATAAACCTTATCAAATTATATTGTCCTCCCACTCAAATACTTCACTCGGAACAATTTCTCGGAAATAAGAAACATTGACAAACACTTTTGTCTTTGTCTCGTGGGAAGAATTCCCAATTAAATCTCTCGGGATAACCAACAAAGACATTCATCCGATTTTGGTTGACTATTAGGGTTTATACCCATGCCATAACTTGTATGGTGTCATTTCAACGGATCATGATGATGCTCTATTCGAGTGTAAAAGCGGTAGTCACTAAAGCATAATCCACAAAAATATAATGGCATCAATATTTTATCTCATCATTGATCCAACAAAGTTTGGATATATCTCTTGGATACTTCATCATCACTATGATACTCCAAGAAACGTAAGTTGTAGAACAATTTCATAACTCTCTTAGATGTTCGCTAAAACTTGTAATTCAAATATTTCCACCATGATCCAATCATAGATATTTGACTTTTCTATTACGATGATTTCCACTTCATGCTGAAATTTATTTGAATCCATTCAAATGTTTCAAACTTCTTCCTTATTGAATATATCCATATATATATACTCAATTCATTGTTGGAAGTTTTTATGAAGTAGAAGAATCTCCCGCACACAACTATGCCCAGTGAACCACATACATCAGCATGTATGTTTCCACTAAGTTAGTTGCACGTTCAACTCTTGGCCTATGAATGGTATTTTAGTCATTCTTTTTAGAAAATATTTGCAAGCGCCAAATGATTCAAAAATCAAGTGACTCCAAAAATCCATTTGCATGGAGTTCCTTCATGCATTCCTTTCTAACATGACCTAAATGGCGGTTCCACAAATAAGTGGAATTCAAATCATTTGTCTTATGGCATTTTAGCGTCAGCGTTATGTATGTGTGTTTCACCATTAAGATTTATAATAACTTATCCATCGTATATGGAGTAATGTCATAATTTGAACAACTCATTGTTTTCATTTGACCAGAGCAAAATAACAATTATTAAGTTCTTTATTATAAATTCTAAGGGCTAGATAGAATGCCAACGACGAACATGATAACACTTTATTTTGTTCCGAGCGTGCATTCTTATCATATTCCTTGTCGATCACTTAGGCCATTGTATTCTTGTATTGCGTTGTTTTGTATGACACTTCATACCAACCAATATAGTACTAATACCCAAGAATTTCATTGTGTGATTTAACTAGGAATACAACCATAACATGTATATCATTTATATACACCTGAGCTAGACTTTCTAGTCTTTTCTTATCTTTTTGCCGAATATCTTTTGCGAGTTTCTCTTTTAGCTTTCCTCATTATTCAGAAAAACACTTCAACATCAACAACTTCTAGGTTTGTTGGTCAAATACCAATAACCTTGAGGTTCTTACTTTGAAGTTGATCATCATATGATAAGTGTTCTAGATTTCACATATTAGTAACTATGATGAACAATTTCACTCATAATTTTATCCATCAATTCATGACAACTTTTTGAGACCATGTACTGTACATGCTAGGCTCATAAAGTTTAACCTTAGTATTCGCATGTGCAAATCAGGCTTGCACCCATTGTAAGCACACGTAGAATCTATAACACCCGATCATCACGTGATGCTTCGAAACGACGAGTCTTAGCAACGGTGCATACTAAGGATGATAACTTCATGGATATGCGAATATCATTAGTGCCCCAATAGCTGGAGGATTGTGACGTCTGGCGTCTTCAACCTTCATACATTCCCATAAAACTTATGAGTTTATGTAGTCTCACCAAATTATATTCTATCATCTTGCAATAAGGTCTTAGATATCACATATATCTCATACCTTGATTATTTCTGAAAACTAAATTTTCAGCTCCTTATTTTTCAAACATATTTGAACTTTCAAGTTTCACGGAGACAAGATAACTTTAGGTACTAATTGAAACCATAGCTCTTTGAATCAACAATGTGAGGTTTACTAAAAGTTTGCAATAGGACTTAATCAATTCTTGATTCTTTAACAATACGGTACCAATCCGTAAAGTTTCTTGTCAGATTTTAACAGTATTTCTATCTCAATAACAAGACTAGCGCATAGTAGTAAACGGATGCCAATACTACAAAATTAATTCAAAATACTACTCAGACTATGTTTATGATAATTAGTTCATGTTTTAATCTAATTACTAATGAACTCCCACTTAATACAACATCCCTCATAGTTGTTAAGTGGTACACGATCCAAATCCACTACACCAAGACCGATCATCACGTGAGATGATGTAGCTTCAATGGTGAACATCAGCATGTTGATCATATCATCCATATGACTCGTGTTCAACCTTTCGGTTTCCGTTGTCCCGAGGCCATGTCTGTACATGCTAGGCTCGTCAAGCAAACCCAAGTATTCCGCGTGTGCAACATGGCTTACACCCGTTGTATGTGAATCGTTGAATCTATCACATCCGATCATCACGAGATGCTTCGAAACGACGAACTGTTACAACGGTGCATACGAGGGGAGAACACTTTATTATCTTGATATTAATGTGAGGGATCATCTTATAATGCTACCGTCGCGATCTAAGCAAAATAAGATGCATAAAGGATTAACATCACATGCAGTTCATATGTGATATGATATGGCCCTTTTGTCTTTGCGCCTTTGATCTTCATCTCCAAAGCACGGACATGATCTCCATCATCTTCGGGCATGATCTCCATCATCGTCGGCGTAGCGTCAAGGTCCATGACGCCGACTTCATGGTTGTTCATCTCATGTAGCAACTATTACAACTACTTTGAAATACTACTCAACATGAAATATAAAGACAACCATAAGGCTCCTGCCGGTTGCCACAATACAATAATGATCATCTCATACATATTCATCATCACATTATGGCCATATCACATCACCAAACCCCGCAAAAACAAGTTAGACGCCTCTAATTGGTTTGCATATTTTACGTGGTTTAGGGTTTTCGATAGAGATCTAATCTACCTACGAACATGAACCACAACGTTGATACTAATGTTGTCAATAGAAGAGTAAATTGAATCTTTACTATAGTAGGAGAGACGAGACACCCGCAAAGCCTCTTATGCAATACAAGTTGCATGTCGAACGAGGAACAAGTCTCATGAACGCGGTCATGTAAAGTTAGTCCGAGCCGCTTCATCCCACTATGCCATAAAGATGCAAAGTACTCAACTAAAGATAACAAGAGCATCAACGCCCACAAAACCATTGTGTTCTACTCGTGCAACCATCTATGCATAGACACGGCTCTGATACCACTGTAGGATAACGTTGCATAGAAAACAAAAAATTTCCTACCGCGAACACGCAATCCAAGCCAAGATGCAATCTAGAAGACGGTAGCAACGAGGGGATGATCAAGACTAACCCTTGAAGAGATTCCAAAGCCTATAAGAGTAGGCTCTTATTGCTGCGGTGAGACGATCACTTGCCGCTTGCAAAGCGCGTAGAAGATCTTGATCACGATCGGTTCCGGCGCCACGAACGGGCAGCACCTCCGTACTCGGTCACACGTTCGGTTGTTGATGAAGACGACGTCCACCTCCCCGTTCCAGCGGGCAGCGGAAGTAGTAGCTCCTCTTGAATCCGACAGCACGACGGCGTGGTGTCGGTGGTGGTGGAGAAATCCGGCGGAGCTTCGCTTAAGCGTGCGGGATGTGGTGGAGGAGAAAGACCGCTAGGGTTTGGGGAGAGAGAGGGGGTTGGGCGCCGGCCCTCTAAGGGAGTGCGGCCAAGGCTGAGCCAAAGAGTGGTCAGCCCCCTCTCTATGCCCCTCATTATATAGGTGGAAGCCCCAAGAGTTCTAGTCCAAGTCTTCGAATAAGACCCCAACACTAAAACCTCCCATATGTGGGAAACCTACTCAAGGAGGGAGTCCTACCCAAGGTGGGACTCCCACCTTTCCTTGAGGTGGGTTGGCCGGCCACCCTAGGGAGTCCACCTTGGACTCCTCCCCTTTAGGGTTGGCTGGTCATGCAAGTGGAGTCTCTTT
Organism: Lolium rigidum; assembly: GCF_022539505.1. NCBI lineage: Eukaryota > Viridiplantae > Streptophyta > Magnoliopsida > Poales > Poaceae > Lolium > Lolium rigidum. The sequence continues at coordinate 351,715,371 of NC_061510.1, forward strand.
GGGACTCCACTTTCCAAAGTGCCATTCTTCCGGATTTTTCTAGAACCTTCTAGAACCTGCCATAAATGCACCGGATCATTTCCAAACTTGGAATATGACTTCCTATATATGAATCTTATTCTCCGGACCATTCCGGAACTCCTCGTGATGTCCGGGATCTCATCCGGGACTCCGAACAAATATTCGAACTCCATTCCATATTCAAGTTCTACCATTTCAACAACCAACTTTAAGTGTGTCACCCTACGGTTCGTGAACTATGCGGACATGGTTGAGTACTCACTCCGACCAATAACCAATAGCGGGATCTGGAGATCCATAATGGCTCCCACACATTCAACGATGACTTCAGTGATCGAAAGAACCATTCACATATGATACCAATTCCCTTTGTCACGCGATATTTTACTTGTCCGAGGTTTGATCATCGGTATCACTCTATACCTTGTTCAACCTCGTCTCCTGACAAGTACTCTTTACTCGTACCGTGGTATGTGGTCTCTTATGAACTTATTCATATGCTTGCAAGACTTAGACGACATTCCACCGAGAGGGCCCGGAGTATATCTATCCGTCATCGGGATGGACAAATCCCACTTGTTGATCCATATGCCTCAACTCATACTTTCCGGATACTTAATCCCACCTTTATAACCACCCATTTACGCAGTGGTGTTTGGTGTAATCAAAGTACCTTTCCGGTATAAGTGATTTACATGATCTCATGGTCATAAGGACTAGGTAACTATGTATCGAAAAGCTTATAGCAAATAACTTAATGACGAGATCTTATGCTACGCTTAATTGGGTGTGTCCATTACATCATTCATACAATGATATAACCTTGTTATTAATAACATCCAATATTCATGATTATGAAACTAATCATCCATTAATCAACAAGCTAGTTAAGAGGCATACTAGGGACTCTTTGTTGTTTACATATCACACATGTACTAATGTTTCGGTTAATACAATTATAGCATGATATATAAACATTATCATAAACACAAAGATATATAATAACCATTTATTATTGCCTCTTGGGCATATCTCCAACACTGATGTACCCAAGAAGAAACTAGAACCTGAGCATTAACCTTGGGCACACTCATCTGCATACCATCAATCCTGGACAGGTCATCAGCTGTATGGATACCAATAAGAAAAGCATTAGCCCCATGGGGCACCGCCTCCCATGTCCATGCTGGGTTCCCTGGACACATGCGGGCCATCAGACTCTGAACATCAGCTGCAGAGACAGTTCCCTCCCCTGACACCTGCACTAAAGCTGTGGGCGCTCCAGAAGAAATCATCTGTGGCTTATACACTGAGTCTGGAATCTGAAGATCAAGAGTGGCATCATTACCGCAACCAACAAAGAAGCTCGAAGGTCGAGGTAGCTTCAGAATCGAGCATCTAATAGTAGGATGAGCCCCAGAATCACAAACCAGACAATAATGAATAGCCTTACAGTCCTTTGTAGCATGAGTCTTAACATCGCATTTCCAGCATTTTCCGGCCTTCTTCTGCTTCGCCACAGGAACAACCACATCAGGAACAGGAACCAAAGGCTGCACCGGGACCGGGGGCGCAACAGAACCCATCATCAAAGCTGGCTGCCCCATCGGTCCTGGCACCAGCTGTCCAAGAGGCGGCACAGTCTGTCCCATTGGAGGCGGCTGCTGCCCTCCAGGATGGGCCGGCTGCCCCTGAGGTGCAGCGGTCTTCTTCTTCCGCCTCTTCTTCACCTGTCCAGGCTGCGGCGGTGGCTGCTGGTGTACCTGTTGTTGCAAAGGAGGCTGCACCATACCCTGCTAATTAGGAACAGGAAACTGAAACGGATTTTGAAACTGTGGATACTGTTGAGGCGGCGCGAATTGCACTGGCACCTGAGGCATCGGCGGCCGAAAAGGCGGGCGATACCCCGCGGAAGAACCTGAATACGGAGCCTGGTGTCTCGGAACCGGTGCGGGCTGCGGCATAGACGCACCTGCCGGCCACCCCTGGAAGCCAGGGGTCCCAAGTAGGGGCCCGAAGGTGCAGCAGCCCCCGCCCCCGCCGAAACCGCCCCTGGTGCCACGGCCATGGGCGCGGGCGCCGTCGCAGCCGACGAAGCCGCGGCCGCCCCGGGAGGCGCCGGAGGCCTTGCTGGCCCGGTCATCCCTGCGCTCGAGGGGGTCCCGGCGACTACCTGAGCGAAAGACCGCCGCTGCACGGAGCTGGGCGGCGACGGCCAGGCGACGGGCGCGAAGCCTGGAGACGAGGAACGTGAAGACGATGATGACGAGGTTGCGGCAGCGCAGCACGGAGAAGAACGGATCGGTGGCGACGTAGCCGAGACCGTCGTTGTAGACGACGGAGATGGCGAGGCGGGCGCAGATGATGATGGCGAGGCGACGACGTGCGGCAGGTGAGAGGCGGCTGTACATACGGAAAACTACTTACGGGCTGAACTTACGGATGGACGTGGCTTTGTGCAGTTGGTCATATCCGGTGGTTGCCCCGAAAAATGCTCACGCTAATTACTCCATGGCTTGCCACATCAGTCCGTAAATTTGTTTTGTAAGTAAACTAGCAAGGTGGCCCTCGCAACTGCGAGGGCATTATCTTTTGTGGGTTGAAAGTATTCAATAAATAAAATACACGTGCATTTTGTTTACATTTATATTTAATTTGTAGATAGAACTATAGTTTTTATATGATGTTAGATCAATACTCGATCATATTAACTTTGGTAAAAGGATGGAATGAATGGATTATTGTGTACTTGTCTAAATATTTAGGGCACATTAAATAGAGAAATTATTGTGTTATGGTATTCCTTCCTCTTATTTTCTAACTCCATGTTTTATAAACATCGACATCATCTTCCTGTTAGAAATTAGGTGACTATTTGGAATATCACTAAGTTGCCTAAAATTATTACCTTTTGTGTGTATTTTTTAATATTTTATGCATAAGTAGTCAAAGTTAGGTAAGTGTGTATCTAAGTTCAATCCGCTTGTCATACACGCTTGTTCACATGAATTATGTGCCATCCAACATGACTACATGTCTTGGACAAAATAGTTCAATACTATTAACCATTAATCCATCAATTTTACCTTGCTATTGGAATACCATATGCTCTTATGTTGATTTTGTTACATCACATAAAGACATGCATCTAGATATGTCCTCTACAATAATTCCTAAGAATTAAGATTATGCGTCTTTAAGGTTCTCTGAATACATTAGTATTTCTATGATGTTTGGATAATTATTTTTTAAAATGTGTATCTCCATTTATGTGTGTAGTCAAATATGAAATATAGTTATCTTGAAATCCAACATGTGATTGGATGGTTAGTACGGTGTTCTACCCACAGTTAATCGGTGCTAAAATCAGGATATTCTTATGGTGGAGGGACATTCTACCCGCTCGTGAAAATATGTGGTGAGTTAGCCCCTCATGTACCATTAAGATATTTTTTCAGCACGTGGAATGTTCTTATCGACTAATGTGATGACTTCATTTACTTTGTAATTTAGCTACTCAAAAATCTCCTATATATCAATTTGCACTTTGTTAAAAAGGGGATATGATTTTGTATTTTTCCAAAAACAAAACTTAGAGTCTAGCGACATAAGGGGATTTTTCGAGAAACCCTATTAGTATAGGTAATTAAGATTATTAAAAAATGTTATTTGTGCCAAAGATTTAATAGAATATTAATAGTTTTCTAAATATTTATTTTGATATGTACTTCTATTTAATAGGAGATGAAAACAAAAGCTGATCGTAAAGCCAACATATGATTGGATGGTTAGTACGGTGTTCTACCCACAGTTAGTCGGTCTCAAATCAGGATATTCTTATGGTGGAGGGACATTCTCCCTACTCGTGAAATTATGTAGTGAGTTAGCCACTCATGTATCATTAAGATTTTTTTTCAGCACGTGGAATATTCTCATCGACTAATGTGATGACTTCATTTATCTTGTAGTTTAGCTACTCTAGAATCTCCTATATATCAATTTGCGCTCTGTTAAAAGAGGATATGATTTTTTTATTTTTCCAAAAACAAACTTAGAGTCTAGCGACATAAGGGAATTTTTCGAGAAACCCTATTGATCTAGCTAATTAATAATATTTAAAAATGCTATTTGTGCCAAATATTTAATAGAATATTAATAGTTTTCTAAAAGTTATGTACTTCTATTTAATCGGGGATGAAAACAAAAGCTGATCGTAGCATCAAGATATTAAAATACTCATTGCGCCACCGTTTAGAAAAAAGTTGATGATACCAATCGGTATTCCACTCTCATATATAGTCCATTGTCTGCTAAAAGAAGGTAATCTACAATTTCAATTTGGTCATACACTAACACGGCTATTTGATCGAACATGGAATTTTAAAAGAGCTGAAAGTGCCTTATTTAATTTGGTCATATTTATCGGTCCATCAAAGGATGTATACTTCATCTTGTTTTTTAGCTTCTTAAAAACATTACATATCCAATTCATGTGGTGCCCCACCACGTTCCAAACCCATCACGTTTCATCAACAGATAGATAGCATACCCGATTTTAAAACACCTATTTGCAGGATCCTGGCTAGGATGTAGGTGTTTTGGTAAAAAAAACATACGTGATGAGTGATGACTGCTTAATTATAAGAGTCCACAATTGTCACGTTATTTTCTAGTCGTGTCAAATAGGTGAAACAACACACGTCTTTGCTCAGCGATCGACATGCTTTTTTTTTTTGGTATTTTCTAATTCTCTTGTAGCGTGCCAGCCCGGACTTATTTTGTACACACCTGATATTACGTAACATCTTTATTTTTTAATCTCAGCCGTAAATTTTAGATCTAACCGTCAAAATAATTATGATGATGTGGATTAACGTGGTATCTCTATTAAACATCCTTATTTTGCTTTTAGTATATAATAGATTGTCCGTAAGTGTAGCATTTCCCGGCTGACCGCGGCTGAGCTAGTACACATGTACGCGCCGTGTTGCTCTGGCAGTGCGAATTAATGTACGCGTGCTCGTGTACGAGACCAAATACTTACCGGGGCCGTATAGCTTATAGTATGAAATTATGTTTTTTTTTGCGGGTTATATGAAATTATGTTGCAGCTTGCAAGCTTCTGCCTTCGGGTGCTCGGATTTCAACCTGTTGGTGCGGATTTTATGCAGATAGGTTTCATTATTGCAAGTGTAACCAACAGTTTTCACGGCTGTTGTTACTGTCACAACGCGGGACACATGACAATTTGTGGCCGATCTAGAAGAACTACTTACTCATACGCGGAGTATATAGTTGATTAGTTGCGTCTGACTTTGATCACTTATGACTTTTAATTTAGCTCAAAGAGAAAACTCACCCCAATCCCAGCACCAGTCATCACCGAGACTTGTTTGAGAGCCTTAAGAAGGTCGCCGTTCTGCGGAAAGCAGTGGCAAAGGCCAATTTATTTTTCTGTGTGCATCAATTCGAACCAAAAACTTCTGGCGCACTAACAAGAACATGGAACTCCCCGTTGACATCCATTTAAAGCTGATAGCGGTGAATTCATACAAGGCCACACGAAGCCACAAGTCCGTATTTTTTGAAGAAAAAAAGTCACAATTCCATTTTGCCAGCTATTTCCTACAAGACCCAACAGTACTAGATTTAGTGTTACTTCGTAGTGATTTCATGATTTCATACAGAACAAACATGAGTGGTTTGTTGGCATTAAACTCAAACACAACAAACAAAATTTTATTACAAAATAGCCGATTGATCTTACTGGATATGAGAAGGTTTCAGCACGAGGTCATGTTCAATTCAGACCCAACATACAAGGGTGTTTCCGATGTGGCGCCATGTAACAGACTCCCCCTATCCCTTCATGATGAGGCGTTAATTATCTACATGACAGCGGCTGCAATTTAGTTTCGGCTCCACTGTTTAATCGGCTTGCTGGCATTTGAATTGATAACTTTCTTTTGCTTGAACTCGAACATATTTAGGTACTATGCTCGATTGCAAGATGAGTTTTCCTAGGATGTTTAATCAGACCACCGGGATTTTCTTCGTATCTCAATGCATTCATCCCAATGCCTTCCACTCCCAAAACCATGCACTTTCCCTTAAGCGGGTAAGTGACGACTCTTTGGCAAAGCATGTATACTGTCTCTAATAACCATAGGTCTTTAAATTTCATTTGCTTTCGTTGATACTTTAACTAATAGAGGCTGAAGGTGAGCCGAGGAGTCAAGGAAGGCATGTGTGTGTATATATAGACGAGCACGACATGGACTTAGTACAAGATGCATCCGTTTGCATAAATAATGGTAGGTAGATTTTCAAGAAGCATTAGAAACAAGCTGATCGTGGTGAGTGTTATGACTTGAATAGAAAGAGAACACAAATTCACGAAATGTGCTTGTTCACTGGTGTTCTCCAATGGCTTCAAGATTTTCATAAACTGAAAGAAAAAAAAATATTTGGAAGCCTTTCAGCTCCGGTGACACAGTTCATGACTACAAGTAGTTGGGCATGAAGCTTTTTCGAAAAAAATTGAGCTTGAAGCTTTTCGAGAAAAAGTTGAGTACTAGGCTGCAGGATGCCTGCACATTTGCCATCAAGTGTATAGTGTAACGTCATCATTACCCCGTGAACACAAAGCCAAAGTTATGGGTTGTGGAAAAACATAATATAGCTCGTTAGTAACCCACTCTTTTGAGTGTAGGGGTTTAACCTGCATGGATGATGAGCAGAGCTTTATCCGGGGACCTCAACTTAGCTACCACACCCTAATTTTGTGTCATATACAGATCATTTACTCTAGTGCTAGTAGAGCAAAGTTTTTGTCGTGCGTAGTTCAACAACTTGTTTTGGATACTACGTACGATTAACTACCTGGGAAATATGTTATCTTGTTTGTGCTCTGCCGTAAACACTCTAGGACCTGTTTGCAATTGACGTAAATTGGACAAACACAAATATTCTACAACAATTTCAAAGGAACCCTTATGATTTCGGTGATCCAAAGGCAAAGAAAAGGTTGCGATATAAAAAATTACACACGCCATTTCGTGCAAGTGCTTTGAAAGTTTTTGCAGTCCTGTTGAGAATAATGGGCAGCAGGATTTTATAACAAGCTAGCTAAAAAAACATATTATTGTATCATGTTCAGCTTGAATTAACAGTTCCTAAATTATATTCCACTTAATTAATTGCCACTGGTGTCAACTTATGGTTCATGAACAACACAAGGGTAACTGACGCCGTAGAGGGATCTGCCTGGAGCCCCAACCTATCAATACCACGATGGGTACTAGGACTAGTATGCCCACGGAGCCGAGGATCCATATAGCATGAAGTACACACCACATTGTCTTAGGATGTGTAGTCAACCCAAATCTTCAAGCTTACACTTTTTATTATCCGATAGCAGGACTACTACCTCGTGTATAATCCTAAGCACTGTGAACCACCATGTGGTGAATGTTCAGGACATGTACAAGTTGACAAGGTATTAGCAACTGTGTGGTAACTGGGCATGTTCATAATATGGGCACATGAACAGCTATAAGTACAACTTCTATCCGTTGGACTAACTTCTTATTTTCTGGCGCCTTCCATTCTCAAATTTCGCCTGCAGCCATTACATAGATAGACAAAGACATCAACTTCAGGAAGCTTATCTGTTTCTGTGTCTCTTAACTATCAGTGCGAATCAAGAGGGTGAAGGTGAGCTGACGGGGTGTCAAATAGACGTGGAGGGGTCCATTTGTGTGTATATATAGAGGATAGCAACATGATGTTGATTGACAAGAAGATGCATTAGTGTTTATGAGCTAAGGGATGTTACGGACTTACGTTGGAGTAACATGGTAGGTGACAAAGACATAGCGCCGGACTGGAGTGATTCCCATAGTGAGGATCCATATAGTTGGCAGTGAACATTAGATCAACTTCCTCATTTGTGTTCTTCCACAGCTTTTAACTAGGCTTTATTAAGTTTTTTAGACCCGAAAAGAAAAAGTCTACGAGGTATCTGCAGCTCCTCTCACACGATGCATGGCTGCTGCGCTACACTGGAACGCAGCAGCTAGCGCAAGGCCTAATACGGCGTTGTATCGGTATCATACATACAAATCATTGTTGCATGCGTTTATGTTTTTTTTTTCGAAATGGGTAATGTCCTGGCCTCTGCACCAGTTGATGTACAAAGTTTTGTATTATTAAATTCAGTGTTTACATCTCATGGATCAGAGAGGATCGACACAAAAATCAAGCATCGAAAAAGAAAGGGTGATTGTCTAGTCCTAGACATCTTGCAACCTATTAGTATGCCGCCAAGGTATCCTGAGCAACCATCAGCAGCCGATTGCATCCAATTAATATACACTCCCGCTGATCATCCGGGGATAGGAAACACCATAGCTGAATCCATATTACAGCCATATGAATAACCTGCAAAAAATTTGTAGAATCCTTTCTGTTAAAAAAAATATTATTTCGATGATTTCATATCTTCCAAATTAAAGCTGAAACACCAATGCGAATTTTAGCCTTCGTTTTAGCATCTATACCATTGAACCAATTTCCAAACAGGTTGGTAATATTAGTTGGTGGTGAGATACCAAAAGTAGCATGAACAACACGCTAGACTAGTTTAGCAAAAGGACAGGAGATAAAAAGATGATTCACCGTTTCCTTCGAGTCACAGAAACAACATTTCGTACTCCCATTCCAATTTATTTTAGCTAAATTATCCCGTTTGAGAAGTACTTTCTTATTTAGGAACCACATAAAAAAAATTATTTTTAGTGGGATTTTCAGCTTCCATATGTATTTTCTAAGGAAACGAATATGTCTGTTCATTAATTCCACATACAACGATTTAACTGTAAATGATCCTGAAGGCGTCAATTTCTACACAAAAGAATCATGCTCATCGTTTAAATGTACCTCCATTAGTCTATGGCATAAATGTACCCAAGAGTCCCATTTGTTGCCAATTAAACGTCGTGTGAAACCCATGTTAATAGGGTTCGAGGACAACATATTTGCGAGAGATATTAGCACCCCAGGTACATCAACTTGTCAAGTCGGAGCAAATTCATACAATAACTTGTAAAGTGAACTCTGGAGTACACAAACTTTGTACTGAGGGAGCAAATAGGTACAAACACAATCAGAAAGCGACATGTGACATTATATTTTTTGCAAAAAAACCCCTATGTGTTTTTCTTTTGAACTTGTGTGTTGTAGTGGCAATCACGTGTGGGCTGTATTGGTTGATCACGAGTTCGAATCCCCACTCCTTCTATATAGTTTTAATTATGTGTGTATGCGACTGGCAGGTGGGACCAACATGTGAGGCAGCTCCATGGTTACAAAGTTTAAAATAAAACATACAAGGGTCTTTTTGCAAAAAAATAAAATGCCACATGTCACCTTTTGATTGCTCTTGTACCTATTTGCTCCCTCAGTGCAAGTTTGTGTAGTGCAAAGTTCACTTTACAAGTTGTTGTATGAATTTGCTCCACCTTGACGAGTTGATGTACTTGGGGTGCTAATACTGTTATAATCGAGATGCACAATAAACGAAAAAATCGAGATGCACAATAAACGAAAAACGAAAGGTAAAACACTGCAGGGGACATGAGATTTTAACGTGGAAAACCCTTGCAACACACAAGGGAAAAACCACGGGCGTCAGCCAGCAAAACTTCACTATTTCGGTGGTGTTTACAAACGCCGTGGGTGTACAATGATGCGACAAAACCCTAGCGGCGGCTTTACAGGGAATATATATAGACGGTGGCAACGATCCGTACGCTTCGGCCCAAGCCTCCGGCGACGGGCCTCGCTCCGCTCATCAGAAGTTAGCCTCCATTTAGTATATGAATTTGGATCACAATATAACAAATACCTCTATTTGCGAAGGAGACATATCTCCGTTGTGCAATGTTATATAAAGAAGGATAGTTATGAGCAAGTGGGGATAAACCTAGCCAAGTATCTTTCTAAAATCGAACAGTAGTTCCATCACTAACTTTGAAAAGACCTCTATCAAAGATACCATCTTTAACATTCATGAGACCTTTCCAAAAAGGTATGTTCTTAGGAAATGGTTACGCGCACAACCACGATGTACGATCGCCGCCGAGAGTTCGGTGGAGAATGGAACAACAATTAAGTTAGCACAAATCCTTATGCTACGTGTAGTCCTACGGAGCTTTAAGATTGCCCATGTGACTAGTCTAGCGCTCAGTCGGCTGATACTAATTCTCAGCCGACCAACATCATCATGTTGATCGGTACTACTCCGTATCTCTGTTCCGCAATATAAGAAGACTATATTTTTCCTAAAGGCAACTGAGATAGAGTTTGACCAAGTTCATAGAAATGTCTATTAAAACTATGATACGGTACTATATAAATATAATACAGCATGATAACATATGTCATGTTATATCTAATGGCAATGTTTTGGCAGGCTAGACACTGCTGGCTTTTTTTTTATAAAAACTTAGGTTATACCAATTTTTTTTTTACCGAAGAGATTTGAAGAGAATTATAAGCAAATATCTAGTTGACATAAATTAATATTTATTTACAATGTCGAGAACAACATAAATCGTTACATTGGACACTAGTTATATGTTAGACCGAAGCAAATCATGATAGTGTATATAGTTTACGTATAATGTATATACGTACATGTAATCTGTATTGTAACTCTATGTATTATATATAAAGGCCAACGCCCACCCGATTAGGGTTGTGTGCGTTTCACCCCAAACAAACCCTTTAGGTTTACAAATCAGACTTGCGTTAGAATTAGCTTGAGCAGCACTCAACTTTACCCCATCGAGTAGAGTTTTCATAGAAGTAAGATTATGAAAATGAGTGTGGAATAAACGGGAATGCAGTCTCATTCTCGCATAAGCTCCCAAAATTAAGTAAATTTAGAAAGCAAATTTCAGCTAGCGGATTTATTGCAACGAGCTAGCCCATCAAACTGAAAACTACTCGGGAAAAAACTGCATGTTCAGAACTAAATCCAACAACCCAAAAATCCTTAATCGACAGTGCTGTGTTGAGCTCTGCGTCGTCAACGATCTTTTATGCTTCAACTTGGAGGCTACAGGAGTGCTCGCTCAATTTGGTGCCGAGTGTCTTGGTCATGTATAACTTGACCTTGGCTTCTCATATCGTTGAAATTCTCTATCCAGATGTCTTCCATTCCCAAAGCTCCTCATTACTCCACAAGCAAGCAGATAAAGCTCCTCATTATCGGTGAACTGTATAGGGTGCAATGGAGCAGGTGCGAGGAGTCAAGATGAAGGTGAGGTGACGATTGAAGCAGTAGCCTCTAGCATGAATGACTACATGTAGACGAGCATGATATGGAGTGATGAACCGACAAGAAGATGCATTGGTGTTCCTGAGTTACCAGATACTAGAACATAAATGCGCGCTTTGCCGCGCCCATCCACCTTGACAGTAGTAGTAGAAATATCACAAATAACGTGACAGAAAAAATAGAACTTTCCAAGTTATGGTGACTAATATAGCCATATAGGAACCTCCAACTGCACAGCGTTCACAAGGTGGACGAGGCTTGCCTGTGCCGCGTCCGTGCGACCATCCGTGCGACGCGGACGCGTGGAAGTCATCTAGCGACCCCGCCTCCCCCATCCCAGCTTTTTCGTTCAAATAAAATTGCCAGAAATAAAGACATGTCCATAACTCCGTATTCATCTACCCGTCTACCGAATCAGTACCAATTGCTTCTTCCGTATTCTTCCCCTGTCTGAACTGAAGCTGGAAGTAGACCGAAACATCAGAAGCTGAGACGTCCGGCGAGCGAGACCTCTAGCTGCGCTCCCGTTCCTCCACCCTCCTGCCGCAACCTGTAGACGGATCTCGTCGCTCCGCCGCTTCGCAGTCAGGGCTGTGGAGCCTCAACCTGGACAAGCGCGACCGAGCCTCTATTCCTCCGCCGGTCCGCCAGTTCCGGCCAACTGCGGCCCCTTGCGAATCAGGCCGCCGGTGGCCTAGGTGATCTCGCGACAAGCAAGGCGTCGGCCCGGGTAAGCACTGGTAACAGTCCCCGCGGTGCCAAGGAGGTGGACGAGGCCGGCCGCACCTCCGTTTGTCCGCCATCGACCGGCACCACCAATCACGTCGGCGCGGAGGTGGATGGGCGAAAGTGCTCGTACAAGCACCTAGATGGGCAGAAGCTGCAGTGGGCTGCCGGTGGTCGTCAGCGCCAATCTGCAATCGTTCGTGCCGTCCGACAGAAAGCTGCCAGGACACCAATTTCTGAACAGCTCGGGAACTTAACATCACGCCCTCATACAGGTAATTTCTTTTTCTTGTTGTATTGATCTTGGGGACACCAATTCCGCATAGTTGTGTGAACGCATGTCATTATGCAATTCTGCAGAACTTTCTTTGTTTAAGGGGTAGAAAAATTATCATGAATGAAAATGTTTTGTGAGGATGAGATGTAGTCGTGGGCATAGCATATATACAGACTGAACTTCTTATAAATTGGACTGAGGTAGCACGCGTGGTATGCAAAACACTATTCTCAGTACAGCAACTTCTAGTCCAAAACACTCTTCACAGTACAGGTTATAATAAAATTCACTTCAGCTTGGAAGTTACATGAGATAAAACTGGGAAAACAAATTATGTTGGCCTTGGTTGATCGAAGAATGCTTGATTTTGTTTGGTCATCGAACTAGAGGTAGAAGTCCCAATGGTCGCTTGCAGCAAGGGATCCGGAGCATAGTTCTTCGGTTGTAAATAGGTGTACATCTGATTTGTCGGATGGCCCTGTACAGAAAAGCGGGCAAATTCAATTTCATTGAAGTTTAAAAATTAGAGAACTTGAAAGTGTGAAGTGCTCATACCACTAGTGGACCATATGGTTGGAATCCTGCTAGTTGTTGGGTATGTGGTGACATTGGGATGCCATTTCCAATAAGACCGTATGGTTGGAAACTGCCTAGTTCTTGGGTATGTGCTGACATTAGGATGCTATTACCAATTGGACCGTTAGGTTGGAATCCTGCCAGTTCTTGACTATGTGCTGCCATTGGAATGCTATTACCAGTTGTTGATGGTATTGAAGCATTTAGTATACTGTTGTACTGTAATTGATATGCAGCCATTTGATTTGTCAAAAACTCTAAATGACCCAGCAAAAATTATATAGAAAGGTCAGTACAATTAAGTGTAGTATAGGAAAATAAGCTACTGACTGTATACCGTTGAGGTGCCTTGTGGCTGCACTTGCACATTATTATCCATGTTCTTTTTCTTCTTACGAGTTGCTTTCTCCAAATAACCCTAAAAAATGATATATAAAGGCCAATACAATTAAAGATTTTATAGTAAACAAGCTACTGATTTTATACCGTTGCGACAGCCTCTGGCTGCACCTGTATCAATTAATATTCAATTTAGTTCCGTTTCAAAAAAAAATCAGTTTAGTTCATACAAATATATGGCTATCCCAAGGATCTCCTAGTTGTCAGTTCCTACTTATTCCCTCTTACATGGTTTGCTAATTCTGTAAAGTCTATGCAACATGACATGGACCTTTATATTTCATTAGATGATCAGCCTATCTAAACTGAGTTTTTGCATTTCAGGATGGGAAGCACTTCCACAATCCGTTAAAAAGAATTTGGAGAATTTGCCTGTGATTCATCATGAAGAATGGAGTGAGATTACTTACTATTGGTGTCGTAGATTTATCACCATCAGGGACAGCAGATTCACCGTGGCTATTCCTTGAAGCCATCAGGGATGGGAGGCGCTATTCAGTTGGAGAGGAGAGCTTGGATGTGATTTGGCCTGGTTGACCCGTCCTGATTGTTATGTTTCATCTCTGTAGATCCCTTCGTCCAGATTGTTGTGTTTAACTCTGTAGATCGATTCAAGCTTCTCCTTCTCTATTTTCATTAGCGACAAATTAATTTTGGCGCGCAGCACCTATTTTGTGGATTGTTCCCGCGTGGAGTGTTAATGATGCGCGAGTATAACGGAGGGAATCAGTACAGAGGAGAAGGATACGGAGTCGTTCTGTTTTTTTCTCAAGAAAGATACGGAGCTGGGGCCGCATGAGGCAGAGCCACGCGATGCCGTTCACGCGCGAGGTCGCACGGATGGTCGCACGTACCGGGCACAGGGAAGCCCCGTCCGAACCCACCCATTGAAACCGAAGTTAATCATACATTAAATTAAACCTATAATTGTGCCTATACAAAACATTATTGTCAACCATCGCCATAAAAGCACACATGTTTTTAGAGGAATGAACCCAACTTCATTGTTCAAAACAACACCGCAAACATCAAGATTAAAACATTCCAAAGAATCAGGAGATACAACCTTGAGCCAAGAAGTACACAAAACTATGTGAGGCAACAAGCCGTTCCATCTGCTAATTTCCTATTGACCGAGAGCACCATCATTCCAATCTAACATTTACTATATTTTCAAACATATTAAGTATTGTTAAGAGCACAATTTCATACGAACGAGCACTGGGCACCTTGCACTTGCTTCATTTCTAGGCAGCACAAGAAAAAGGAGCAGATCAGGAACTCAAACTTCTAACATCATTCTTCATGCATGCAAATATGGAGGATATTTAAGGATAATCAGAAATTGTCGACCTTCATAGAAGAACATTTCCTTCAAGTTGAGGGCCATTACATCTGGCTGCATATATTTGGCATTAAGATTAGCAATAAACCATCAAGGATCTTAGTTGTACAAACAATATGTCCACAAAGAGATATTGGGATTCCAATAAGAACTAAGCATCTTGACAGTGATGGCAGCAAGTCACTGACTTGTGGTAGTGGGCACACTTTTCAGTTCTTATAAGCACTAAGTAGTGACCTCTGAGCTGATCATATAGTTTTCCTCTCGCACTCAACTAATAATTAATTCCCTTCTGAACTTCAAAAACCCCACGTTATAGAGATAGTATTGCCTATTTAAAACAATTTTCGTATTGCATCACCAGTACAGCTCGTTTTTGCTGCTGCTGCACCATGCTAGCAAAAGGAGCTAGTAAACTTTCACCAGTTAAATTTTGATTAATATTTGATAACACAATTAATGAGTCTAACACTCATCCATCAGCCGAAGCTAACAAATTCTCAATCTTTCAATGTAGAAAGAAATGAACTACAAAATAAGTGAATAGTAAAACTAATTACCCTTGTAGCTTACCTCCCGGTGGGGCAAGTGGGGCAAGAAACTTCACGGGAAAGTGGTCAAATAATAATGTGTGGCATTGTATAGCTAATGACCTCTACTGTGGGAAATCAAGTCTTTTTTTTTTTGTTTGCTTAATAGGATCATTTGTTCTGCCAAACAGAAGTATAACTAACTTAAAAGGAATGAAAAGATAAAAAAAAGCACTTCAGCTTCCAGCTTGTCTCACACACCATCTAATAATCTCTTCTTTCTCTTTCGGAATTCTTGGGGAAAGGAGCGGAAAAGACCTGCTCTGTAGAGGGAAAAATATCTGAAATATTTCCTACTGTTAGGTGTAAAATATCAGCTAAGCCAGAAAGAAACATGTCAAGCATGTAGCTTAAAAATGTATCTCTGGAGAACCAAATAGCTTAAAAATGTTTCTCTGGAGAACCAAATGCCATGGCAAGGAACAAGATAATATTTGCTAACATGCTAAGTGATGTATACCCATACAACGTATTTGACCTCTTTACGGTATCAACATGGTACAATAATTTTGCTAAAATTGTATCAGACACTTAACAAACCTGGTAAAGTCAATATTATATCACAACACTCAGTGAAAATGCAAAAAACAGTGATCCACAATAAGATCTGACCAAACCTGGGCTAGGCTGTCAAAGTGAGATTATAATTTCTGAGCCAGTGGCTATCAACAAGGTTACATGGATGGTTCTCTCTATTGACACAGCCTGCATAGAAGGACACATGGAAACATATCAGACTGGGAATTTAGAGAGTTTATTAGAAGAAGATCCTTACAGATGCAGAATTACCATCCGGATGAGCAGAAATCTTGGGGCCTTGGGGGTGACAACTGACCAAGTACATGGGAAGTCATAAATAAATGAAAATACGGAAGAGCTTCCCTGTAATATAATCATATAATTAGATCTGTGGTAAGCATTTTTATTGAAGAAAATTAGAACTACAACAGGTTAATAAGAAAGCTGTTTCTGAAGATAAGTTCACTGGAAACAGGCATGGGGATTCTAGAACTGGAATTGCCCAGCAAATATTGTGTTAGATCCAAAATGGAACAGATCATATAACTGATATTACGAGACATATCTAGCAGCACACAAAGAAGGAGTCGTAGGGGAGTAGATCCGCAGTGTAGCACCGCCATTCTTTGTCGGGGCGCTCAACAAAAGCTGATACCGAGCTATCAACAAAAGCTGCCACACGTGTATCCGCTCGCCGTTGCCATCTGTATACGCCGGAAGTAGGATGTTGCAGCCTCCGGACGTTCGGCGTCGAATCGAATTCATGGCTTCTAGAAGTGTCTCCTGAAACAAACAACTAATCAGCTGGGTGTATTAAGGGGTCGTCGATGAAATTAGGAATATAAGGGCAGTTGACAAATGTGTGATTACCCTAATTGAAGAGATCGACCTAGCACCTTATATGAGGAACCAGGGAGAGAAGGTGGGCAGACATGAAACGTTCGTCCACCACCACCGGAAGTAAAGCGAGAGGAAGGCAGCCATGAATTCCCCTGCCGCCGCTCTGCCTCCCTGAAAAGAGGACGCAAATAGGCTTTTCAGGGACACATTATAACGAGGAACTGGCTGAACCAATTTCATAGGCCCATCAAAAAATGGCCGAGCGGTTCCGGTGGTTTCGGCCCGGTTTATGGCAAGACGCCCAGATCAATTTCATGAGAAGCGGCCCTATTATGTTGGCAGGCTGTCATAGGAGCTTGGATACGGTGAAAATGGACCATGTATGTTCGCTAAGAGGAGTGAATGAGTGATGATCTGGGACGTTCACCAGCACGATCCAATGGCTTAGAGCGTCAAATCGCTGTGAGAGAGTCCTAGTGGTTCCATTTTACTGTTAACTAATATACTGTAACATGGTTTGGTAGGGGAGGCCGCGCTCGAAAAATAAACGCGGGAGTGGGAATCGATCCCGCGACCTACAGCTTCAGTGCTTCACCCCCGGGTGCAGACCAACTGGGCTACCATTCGTTCGTGGCACAAACCGGGCGAAGATGCTTTTGTAGTATAAATAACACCGTAAAAAGCAAAAATGATAAACGCGTTTTAAAGTAGGAAAACTGAAAAAAAACCGAATTAAATAATGACTGCGTGGCCCACCGTTTTGATCACTTGTGTCGGTTTTCAAAGTATGATTCTTGATTAATTAATTTTACAATTCACAATTTAAAAAATGCAGTATGATGCATGCGTTATTATACGAAAATATGGTGTCAGCCACAATCTATACTAATTATGAAACTGAAACCATTTTAGTTTTAAAAATAACTCCGATTTAACTCACAAATTACCAATAGCTCTACTCATTATTTATCAATCGTAAAATGTGAAAACTTATCGACCTAAAAAGCAAATTTCATTTAGAATATTTTATCAACGTTTTTAGCTTACAATTTATCAATCCCTCGTCCAGTTATTTATCAATGGTAAATATGAAAAGTTGTCGACTCGTAAACCTAATTCCACTTAGAATATTTTAGTGATTTTTTAGCTTACAATTTATCAACCATTTATCCCATTATTTATCAACAGTAAATGTGAAAAGTTATCGACACGAACACCTAATTCCATTTTTTGTAATATTAGAATTTTCTATTTATGGTAAAATTTCGTTTCTAGCAAAAAAAAGTTCTGACCAAATTTTCTATACATGGAAAGATTTGCATGCATGCACTAGCAGACAGATTCGCTGATGTCAGCGGAATCTTTTCCAAATTTGAAAATTTAAAACGTTTTAACTTTCAAACGACAACTCCAAATTAAGATTCGCTTTCACCAATAAATTCGTCTCAACGAGATCTTCAAAACTAGCACCCATGTTAATATGTTTCGACAAACTTTTTTTTTTGCTAAAAGTTATCAACCCTCTCTATTTTAATAATCAACCCTCTGTACTCGAGTGATCAACAGTAAATGTATAAAACTATCAACCCCAAAAGTTAATTTTATTGGAAATATTTTGATGGATTTTTTAGCTCACATGTTACTAGCCGATATTTCCTTTTCTAACAACTGTTTAACGAAATTTGCTATTTATGGAAAATGTTGCATGCATTTGCTACGAGACAAAAATATTGATGTCAGTGAGAATCTTTCTTAATTCTAAAATTCAAAATGTTTTATCTCCCAAATGACAACCCCAAATTAAGATACGTTTTCACTAATGAACTCATCTCGACGAGATCTTCAAAACTAGCACCCATGTTAATATGTTTCGACAACTTTTTTTTTCGGGCTAAAAGTTATCAACCCTAAAATATGTCACTTATCAACCGTAAATTTTAAAACTTATCAACCCAAAAAAGCTAATTTCACTTAGAATATTTGAGCGACCATTTTTTTAGTTTACAAGCTATCAACCCGATGCCTCGTTATTTATCAACGGTAAATATAAATAACTACCAACCTTTAAAAGCTTATTTATCAACGGTTAAATTTATTTAGAATATTTTAGTGTATCTTCTTTATACTACGAGCTATCAACCCGGTGATCCGTAATTTATCGATGGTAAATATAAATAACTATCAACCCTAAAAAGTTAATTTAATTTAGAATATTTTAGCGACTCTTTTTTGTTTACAAGTTATCAACCCGGTGCCCCGTTATTTATCAAAAGTAAAAATAAATAACTATCAACTCGGTGTCTAGTTATTTATCAACGGTAACGGTAAAATATAAATAACTATCAACCCTAAAAAGGTTTAGCGACTTTTTTAGTTACAAGCTATCAACCCGGTGCCACATTATTTATCAACAATAAAAATAAATAACTACCAACCCTAAAAGTATTTCATTTAGAAAATATATTAGCGACTCTTTTTTAGTTTACAAGCTATCAACTCAGTGATCCGTTATTTATCAATGGTAAATATAAATAACTATCAACCCTAAAAAGTTAATTTTGATTAGAATATTTTAGCGACTCTTTTTCTTTTTACAAGTTATCAATCCGGTGCCCCATTATTTATCAACGATAAATATAAATACCTACCAGCCCTAAAAATTAAATTTCATTTAGAATATTTTAGCAACTTTTGTTAGCTTACAACTTAAAATAATACTTAATTTGAGTAGCAAGTGGTAGTTCATTTGAGTTACAAGTGGATCTCCCCACCCGTTATTCCACCCCCCCCCCCTTAACACCCACTAGCCCGAAAAAGGGAATTATAAATAGTTTATTTGAGTAGCAAGTGGTAGTTCATGTGAGTTACAAGTGACTTTTTCACCCATTGTTTCTCCCTAAAAACCACTAGCACACAAAAGGGAATTGTAAAAAGTTGGTCCAACGAGTACCAAAAAAAGGGAATTGTTAAAAGGAAAATAGAAAAAAGGTTTGACCAAATAATATGAAATTTAATACAGAAATAACAACAAGAAAGGAAAAAAGAAAAAAAGGGAATTGATAAAAAGTTCTAAAAAAGCAAGCCTAAATAATATGCGGTAATCCAGTATCTTCTAGTACTATTTTTCATAAAAAGGAAAAAATAAAAAAGAATCAAAGTGCTGGCGTGTGGCAAAAAGAAAAAAGAACATGCAGCCAGCCTACATGTCCTGTGGGAAACGAAAATGGAAGCAAGCAAAAAAGTGATTACCTGCACGGGTGCATGTGTCAGTCAAGTTTAACCCATGCATGCAATTAGTGAATGCATGCGCGTGATTGTACGCATGTGCGCGGAAACGACAAAACATGAGACAATGGAAGAAAAACGCCTCGTCGCATGTTGCGCCAGAAAATGACAATGGAAGAGCCAGTTGTTGTTTTCTGCTGTTTTTGGTTTCAGAAATCCTAGTAAGAAAATATTCTCGGAATTGGACGAAATCAACGCCCAGGGTCCTATTTTTCCACGAAGCTTCCAGAAGACCGGAGGAGTTACGAAGTGGGGTCACGAGGTGGCCACACAACAGGGCGGCGCGGCCCAAGCCCTGGCCGCGCCGGCCTAGCGTGTGGGCCCCTCGTGACGCCCCTTGACCTGCCCTTCCTCCTACTTAAAGTCTTCGTCGCGAAACCCCCGATACCGAGAGCCACGATACGGAAAACCTTCCCGGAGACGCCGCCGCCGCCAATCCCATCTCGGGGATTCGGGAGATCGCCTCCGGCACCCTGTCGGAGAGGGAATCATCTCCGGAGGTCTCTTCATCGCCATGATCGCCTCCGGATCGATGTGTGAGTAGTCCACCCCTGGACTATGGGTCCATAGCGAGTAGCTAGATGGTTGTCTTCTCCTCATTGTGCTATCATGTTAGATCTTGTGAGCTGCCTATCATGATCAAGATCATCTATTTGTAATGCTACATGTTGTGTTTGTTGGGATCCGATGAATATTGAATACTATGTCAAGTTGATTATCAATCTATCATATATGTTATTTATGTTCTTGTATGCTCTCCGTTGCTAGTAGAAGCTCTGGCCAAGTTGATACTTGTGACTCCAAGAGGGAGTATTTATGCTCGATAGTGGGTTCATGCCTCCATTAAATGCGGGACGAGTGACAGAAAGTTCTAAGGTTGTGGATGTGCTGTTGCCACTAGGGATAAAATATCGATGCTTTTTCTAAGGATATTTGTGTTGATTACATTACGCACCATACTTAATGCAATTGTCTGTTGTTTGCAACTTAATACATGAGGGGGTTCGGATGATAACCTGAAGGTGGACTTTTTAGGAATAGATGCATGCTGGATAGCGTCTATGTACTTTGTCGTAATGCCCTGATTAAATCTCATAGTACTCATCATGATATATGTATGTGCATTGTTATGCCTTCTTTATTTGTCAATTGCCCAACTGTAATTTGTTCACCCAACATCTGTTTATCTTATGGGAGAGACACCACTAGTGAACTGTGGACCCCGGTCCTATTTTTTACATCTGAAATACAATCTACGCAATTATTCTTTACTCGTTCTTCGCAAACAATCATCATCATCCACACTATACATCTAATCCTTTGTTTACGACAAGCCGGTGAGATTGACAACCTCATCTGTTACGTTGGGGCAAAGTACTTTGATTGTGTTGTGCGGGTTCCACGTTGGCGCCGGAATCCCTGGTGTTGCGCCGCACTACACTCCGCCACCAACAACCTTCACGTGCTTCTTGACTCCTACTGGTTCGACAACCTTGGTTTCTTACTGAGGGAAACTTGCTGCTGTACGCATCACACCTTCCACTTGGGGTTCCCAACGGGCGTGTGCTTTACGCGTATCAGTCCTGTACTACCACTGTGGGTCGTGGACTATTTTGCCTTGGAGCACCTTCGGGAGGTGTACCTGTGTTTGCGAATGCTGTTCCCACGACTCCAACTCCTGCTATAGCCATGTTGTACAATGCTTCCCTCGGATCTCCGGGAGGTGGTCTATTTGCCAGTATAAAGGCCTGAGTCGCCATATATCCAGCTTCCGGTGTTTTGGGAATAATGTTTCCCCTTGTATCTATTGACATAAAGGATCAGATTATCCCTCTCGCCTTCGGGCACGTTCTACAGCCTAGATCTTGCTCTATTACGGGCTGCTCTATGATTAGATTCCGAAGTTCTTGAATGTCGGCTAAGCTCTGCCCTTCTTCGGCTTGACGCAGAAGCGGTGGCTTTCCTTTTTTTGAGTTCGATTCTCTGTTTTTCGAGTTCTCGTCCAGCACGGGCGAGTTTATATTGGTATGCTTGCAATTCTTCGGCCGTGGCAGTCGTAGTCATCGGCTCTGTACCATCCATGACTTTTGCAGCTCTATCCCAAGCCGCTTGCGGAAGTTGTACCATCTTTCGCGTCGCAGGCCCGACGTACTTGGTGCCCAGACCTCGCATAAGATCAGCGGGATCGATGTATGGATTTCCCACATCATCGAAAGCCTCTGATGTCTCCTCCTGTGGGCGACTTGTCTCTCCAATTACATAGACTTGATGATATTTTGAAGCTTGACTTTCGTTGGGGTTGGTGACACCGTCGTATAGATCGGTGAAGATCTCCCGAACAGAAGTAGATCTGTCGATGAAGTTGAAGCTGTCGACGCTGTCGGAGTCGTTGCTTATATTGGAGTCCGCAGACGACTCTAAGGACATCCTGCCGAAGATCTTGACGAGTTCTCCGCTTGCCACGTCCTTGAGAAAGCGTGGTGATGAGATCTCCTCGGCTCCCGTCTCGAACGATGACGACGATTCCTAAAAATCGGAGTCGGCCGTCGACGATCCCGACGAAATCGGAACCTCGAGACGATGTGACCCCTCTTTTCCGACGCGGAAGTGAAACCTCCAGAACGTCATCTCCATGGGCTCCTCCAGATACGCATATGCATCCAAACGGGAGGGCGGGTGAGGAACAAAATCGACTAGACCAGTTTTGATCTGTTTACCTTTGTCCATCATGTTGCTTGCCACCAAAGACGTCGACGATGTTGAGCGTGCCATCGAGACCAGTTCCTTGTCAATGCCTACAGATTGTAGACTAGGGTTTTCAGGGAAGTAAAGGGAAAGTAGATCTCGAAGGTTCAGCCGGAAAAATACTCGGCTGCTAAGAAACTAGGATTGTGTTGACAATGAAATCGATCCTTTCTTTCTCCCTCGACTCCCCCTTATATAGGAGGCGGAGCCGAGGGTTTCGTGATGTACAAGTTACAAAGTCCGGGAGACTCTTTGAATTCGTCCCGTAATAGTTACAAGTCATTATTCCTAATACAACTCTATCTTTCCAAACTATCTCATAACTGGGCTTACGCGCTTCATAAACGTCGGGTCGTGGGTCTTCTGTAAACCCCGGGTACCATCTTCGGCAGGCCCATTGGGGATGCCTATGTCAAGTATTTCCAGAAACAAAAGGAGAGAAGGGGGAGGGACGCCGCCTACTGCTAACGTTTTAAAGAAGTTATTTACAGGCTAGAAACTACGACAGTTTTTCATAAAACGAAAGTGGAAACTTGCCAGGACGAGGCTAGCCAAAGCCTGAGCCAAACTAACAGCAAGACCTCAACAAAAGCAGCCATCTATCTCCAGGTCTGGGAAGGGGAGTAGCAGCAACAACATCAAGCGGCATATCCACAATCGTCGTCTCCAGGTTTCTTGTTCTCCAGGCGAAGCGGCCCACTAGGGTCGGCATTTCCTGAAACAGGGCCATTCCCTGCCGAGGCCAACCTCATAAGGCTGTCAGCGGTGTCCTTCTCTCCATGGAGCCCTGCCCAATAGTTCATAAAGACAAAAACGTAACTAATTAGCTCAAAAGGTGAGTTAATCAGTTCATTTTCGAAGCAAGCTCTATTTCTTAATTTCCAAACATCCCAACAGATTGCTGCCAAGCCAGCTATCTGAGTGTTCCGGCTTGCAGGAATAAACTTTGGAAACCACCAGAAAAATTGGGAGAAACTCCCAGAGCGAGTAGGGGAGTTTATGGTAGTAGCAACAACACTCCAAACAAACTTAGCAGCAAAACAGCCAAAGAATAAGTGGTTGATTGTCTCATGTTCTCTACAGAACTGGCACGCTTGATCAAGTTGTCTTTGGTGGCAATGGCATTGTGCCAAATTAACCAGAGCCAAATATTTATTTCAAAGAAATTCTACTCTTCCACAGGTGGCGAAAGGATCTGTCAATATCATTATTGCACAGGTATTTGTAAACAGACTTAACAAAAAATTTGCCATTCTTAGACCATTTTCAGCGTGGAATATCTTTTGTCTCGGACAAAGTTATTTGATTTATGAGCTGTAGCAGCCCAGCTTCTTACAGAATCAGGTGTCAACCACCTCCTGAAGGAAAAAGTCCAGCTCATAGCAGCTGCATCAGCACCAGTAATAGTTTGTTCATTGCAAATATTGTACTAGTCAGGAAACATATCTTTGAGAGGATTAACACTACACCAGGAATCACCCCAGAAACTGGTCAATGTACCACTCTCCACCTGCATCCTTCTGCCACAGAGATATATATCTCTTACCTGTAGCATATCTACCCACAAGGAAGAGTCTTCAGGTCTGTGCTTGGTGTAATATACCCTAGATCCCTTGAGATATTTTAAATTCATAAAATCTTGCCAAGGGCCGGAATCATGCTCTAGTTTTCACCACCACTTGCACATTAAGCTGATATTGAATTTGAGTACGTCCTTCACACCTAGGCCACCTTTTGATTTTGGTTTACATGTCCATTTCCATTTCACAAAGTGATATTTCCTCTTGTTAGCACTACCAGCCCAGAAAAAGGACCTGATAGGTTTGTCCATTTGTTCTATAGTTGTTTTATGCAAAAGTCTCAAGGACATTTGATAAACAGCAGTACTGGACAAGCAAGTATTAATTTTCACCAATCTCCCCCTAATAGACATGAAGTTTCCTATCCATCCACTCATTTTCTTCTTTGTTTTTCTCCCAAGGAACCCCATTTCTGCAACAGCCAGCTACCTCTCTGGCAATTGAGCAGGTCAGCAAAGAAGTTATGTTTGGTGTCATCCTCCAAAATCATCATCACCTCACTCTTCTCAAAGTTGATTTTCAGTCCAGACATTGATACACAAATGTATAGAAGTGGTTTCAGATTGACAGCTTGTTGTGCATCATCTTGGATTAGTAGTATGGTATCATCAGCATACTGTTAGATAGCAACTCCCTGATGAATCAAGTTACCAGACAGCCCTGTGATTAAACCATTTTGTTGTGCTAGACTAATCATTTTTGTCAAATTGTTTGCTTCCATATTAAACATAAATGGAGCAAAGGGATCATCTTGCCTTACTCCCTTATGGCTAGTGAAATATGGGCCCACTTTGTCATTCACTTTGACACTGAGGGTCCCACCATTAACTGTCTTCTTGACCCAAATCATCTAGTTATCACTAAAGCTTTTTTGTTTACAGCAGTCAAACAAAAAATCCAGTTTATTTTATCATATGTTTTTTCAAAATCAATTTTCAACACAACCTTCTGCTGTTTTCTGAATTTGCTTTCTCTCAAGATTTCTTGTAATAGCATCACACCATCTGTACCTTCCTTTGACAAAAGCAGTTTGGCAAGGAAGCATTAACTTGCTCATTACAGGATTTCTTCTGACTGTCAAAGCTTTTGTTACGAATATAGCGAGCAAGAAAATCCAGAATCGGACGGTGCTGCGGTGAACTCCTCGACAGTGTACACTGGTTCAACTCGAACGTTGTAGAACACTTTGGTCAGCTGTCTGCACGTGGCTAGTGTTCTGCTCGTCTATACACTGACAGCTGTTTTCATTCTGCCTAATTTTTTCTATCCAGATGCCTTCCATTCTCAAAGCTCCGCGTTGCTCCAACAGAAATCAGATAAACATAACAACGATTTCCACAAAATATGTGTGTTACTATATCTCATAGCTATGGTATGAACAGTATAGGATAATATTTAGAGAGCAATCAAAAGGGTGAAGGCGACATGAGGAACGAAGAAGTGTTTATATGTAGACGAGCATGACATAGAATGGACTCGTAAAAGATGCGTTAATGTCCGCGAGTTCAGAGATTTTATTGCATTATGGTGTGGTAGGCACATGCAGACGATACTTGGAGATATAGCTGAGCATTTCTCGGGCCAGGCCTTGGGCCGGGCCGACCAAGACCCGATGGGGAAAATCTCGGTCCAGGCCCAGCCTAGCCCGACCGTCGGGCCAAAAAATGGGTCCAGGCACTAGTGGAAAAGAGGTCTTTCGTCCCAAGCAAATGTCCCCGTTTGAACCAAACCGGGACCAATGGGGGGCATTGGTCCCGGTTCATCATGAAAACCCTTTAGTCCCGGTTCGTTTGGACCTTTTAGTCCCGGTTCGTAATACGAAGGGGTACTAAAGGGTTTTTTGCCTCCCCATGCACCTCCACCCCCCCCCCCGGATCGCCTTTTTTAACACTGTAAAATATAAAAGAAAATGATAGAAAATTCAAAAAATAAAATCTTTTCAGATTCTTGTATGTTATGCAACCTACTATTAGGGAAAATTACGTCATTAGTTTTGTTTATTAAAATAATTATTTGTAATTCGAATAATAAATAAGTGTGACATCGACCAACATGTTAATAGGATTGATATCATACTAGTATCACAACATGCGCGCGAAGCACTTGGAAGCGGGATGGGAAAGAAACTTGGAAGTTAAGCGTGCTAGTCTTTGGAGTAGTGGGAGGATGGGTGACCGAGGCGGGAAGTTGGACCACGGGTAAGTAATTTGACTATTGATTAAGCGTAGTTAGAGATTAAGTGCAGTTAGAAACTAAACTAGTTAAATAACTGAAATACTAGAAATTCTGAAAAATAGAAAAAAAAGAGGAGCGAAAAATAATTGGACATAACCAAATGGATTTAAAAAAATAACGAAATAACCTTTAGTCCCGGGTCGTGTTACAAACCGGGACTAAAGGTTATTTTCCTCGACGCGCGCCTGGCAGCCCACGTGGCGGAACCATTAGTCCCGGTTTGTTTTACAACCGGGACTAAAAGGAGAACCTTTAGTCCCGCCTAATTGGTCCCGGTTTGGAAACCGGGACTAAAGGCCCAAACGAACCGGAATTACGAGCCCGTTTTCCACTAGTGAGGCCTGGCCCATCACATAAAAGCCCGACGGGCCTTGGGCCTTGGACCGGGCCGCTTCACTAAATTGCACAAAATGATGGCCCAGGCCCGACCCATGCTGACCATCAGACCAAAAAATCAGGCCCAGGCCCGACCCGGAGGCATGGTCAGATCAGGCTTAGCCCGGGAATTTCGGGTCGGGCCGGGCCGATCGGGCCGGACTGCCCATGGCCAGTATACTTGGAGACAAGCGCTCGCCGCCCGGACAGAACAGGAGTTCCCGCGGAAACAGGGCACACATAAATTAAGCACGCACCGAACACCAAATCCTTGTATTCCTTCCGACTCTTTTCACCTTTACCGTAAAAGAGACCTAAGTTTGAGCTTTTCATGACCCGAAGGACCTTTCATCTAGCTCACACGATGGCACGATGCATTTCTGCTGGTAGTTGCATTGCACGAGAAAGCTAAGCAGCAGCTCGAGGAGTCCCTATATACGACGCTAGATAATGTCCGCACATCCGCCATTCCCTCGGGCGCATACATTCGTTCGAAGTTGGGCTTTTCTTCAGTAGCCGGCGGCGACGTACGATGATGGCGGAGAGCGTGGTGGAGCTGATGTCCGTGCTGGCTCCCCTGCTCGTCGTCCTGGCCGTCGCCGCACTGGTCGCGTTGGCGTTGGCGGGAGGGGGCGCGCACGAGGTCGAGGCTCAGGTCCACGCGCAGGCGACGGAGTGGGCACAGTTCGTTTTCAGTTCCTCCGAGGAGCTGGACCAGCTCGCGGCCCAGCCGACTCCCGGCGGCGCGTGGAGAGGCTGAGCTAGTACACATGTACGCGCCGTGTTGCTCTGGCAGTGCGAATTAATGTACGCGTGCTCGTGTACGACACCAAATACTTACCGGGGCCGTATAGCTTATAGTATGAAATTATGTTGCAGCTTGCAAGCTTCCGCCTTCGGGTGCTCGGGTTTCAACCTGTTGGTGCAGATTTTAAGCAGATAAGTTTCATTATTGCAAGTGTAACCAACAGTTTCCACTGCTGTTGTTACTGTCACAACGCGGGACACATGAAAATTTGTGGCCGGTCTAGAAGAACTACTTACTCATACGCGGAGTATATAGTTGCGTCTGACTTTGATCACTTATGACTTTTAATTTAGCTCAAAGAGAAAACTCACCCCAATCCCAGCACCAGTCATCACCGAGACTTGTTTGAGAGTCTTAACCCAACAGTACTAGTTTTAGTGTTACTTCGTAGTGATTTCATACAGAACAAACATGAGTGGTTTGTTGGCATCTATTATATACTAAAAGCACAATACGGGAGTCTAAAATAGAGACACTACATTGATCCACATCATCAGAATTATTTTAGCTGTTAGATCTATATTTTTAATGATCAAGATTTAAAGATTTTACGTAACATATAAAACATATTTTTTTTGGACATACACCATATGTCACGTGCCACCTCCCGTGGGAAACAAAAATAAAAGGATTAGTCTGGAGAGCTTACGTATACAAAGTACCATCACAAAGTACCATCACAAAGTACCATCACGTGTTCCCCACACACACAAAAACCATCACGTGTATTGTACATGGGAAGGGAAAATATAATTAGCTTTCCTCTTATAGTATATTAAGCACCGTCACGCCATAATTATTACACGTGGAAGGAAACTTTTAAAACTAATTGTATGTCAGTAATATAGCGGTAAAAAAATATATGAATTTTAATCGGAATATAGAGTGGCTGTAATATACAAAAACAATATATCTACTGCAGGTATTTTTGGAAAAATTGGGTTGGCGCTCTCTTTAAAACATAGACAAGTGGCACGATATAGGGGCCATCGGCATATAGGTTGACATGCAAAACCTGGTCGTCAGAATACATGTGTGTATGCAGGGTTTTTTGGGATATACCGTCAGCAAAATATGGTCGTCGGCATACATGCCATTATATCGAGGCTGCCCATCGCCAAAACCATAGTTGTCAGCCTAGATTCCTGCCATGTGGCCCCATAGTTTCGCCACTGACGAAAGTGTGACGGCGGTTGGTGTATGTCGATAGCCACGTTAGAGGCCCTCGGCATATAGGGTATTTCAAGGGTGATCGTCGACATACCTTCTTTCCTTTTGATTTTAACTTTATTTCCTGCTAATTAGTTATGCTTCCAACAAAAGTGTTCAAACAAATTATTTACAATCTTAGAATATAAATCATAATAACACATCTATCTTCGTATTTAGGTAGCCTATTAAACTATATATAATGTAATGTGAATATCTTCGAAACTATGAGTTGATTTCATGGTACTTTCAACACAATAAGGATGATGAACAAACTAATTTACAATCTTAGAATGGAAATCATAATAGCACATCTATCTTCGTATTAGGTGGACCATAGAACCGTATATAATGTAATTTGAATATTTTTGAAATTATGAGTTGATTTCATATTATTTTTGACACAGTAAGGATAATGCCATCGCATTTGTGAGGGCCACCTTTCGGAGAAGTTTCAATATATTTTCATCCGAACGTCTATCCTCATATTTGTTATTAATACACTGAGCGTACTCTATATTAAAATAAAGAAGAGAAAATGATGCTAGAAAATTCAGTGGTAAAGCAAACCACATACATTAATCACGTACACGTAGAAACCTTATACTTAGTTAGTCGTGGCTGATTGATCTTCATGGTTGTACATAAACACATCCGGCAATTGTTTCGGTGGATATTTTATTTCACTACGCCATGCTTATATTTACGCTAATTCTAACTTTATATTTGTGTATAGGTCAAATGCCATTTATATACTAGCTAACTCACGGATTTGATGTTTTTTTAGTTATTCATACCATGTGGTAATGACCATACAATAAGTAATTAGTATTCTCCATCCGGTCCAAAATAAGTGTGGTATAGATACCTGCGAATCTAGGAAAATTTGCGACAACAAGTTAAAAGAGAGCGTATATGTTTATTTTATAAATCAGACAACTATCATTAGTCCACATATTTATGTTCCCATGGTTATGATATTATATTAAATATATTATAGATAGGGGCTATAGAATCAAAGTGTTGATGTTCCATCCTGTAGCATGAAGATATATTTAAACTTAAATTTATAGAAAAAAAACTTTTAATGGACGAAACATCGGCCTCGCATTTGCGAGGGCCACTATGCTAGTTAAACTCAAACACAACAAACAAAATTTTATTACAAAATAGCCGATTGATCTTACTGGATATGAGAAGGTTTCAGCGCGAGGTCATGTTCAATTCAGACCCAACATACAAGGTGTTTCCGATGTGGCGCGATGTAACAGACTCCCCCTATCCCTTCATAATGAGGCGTTAATTATCTACATGACAGCGGCTGCAATTTAGTTTCGGCTCCACTGTTTAATCGGCTTGTTTAATCGGCTTGCTGGCATTTCAATTGATAACTTTCTTTTGCTTGAACTCGAACATATTTAGGTACTATGCTCGATTGCAAGATGAGTTTTCCTACGATGTTTAATCAGACCACCGCGATTTTCTCTGTATCTCAATGCATTCATCCCAATGCCTTCCACTCCCAAAACCATGCACTTTCCCTTAAGCAGGTAAGGGAAGGCGACGACTCTTTGGCAAAGCATGTATCCTGTCTCTAGTAACCATGGGTCTTTAACTTTCCTTTGCTTTCGTTGATACTTTAACTAATAGAGGCTGTAGGTGAGCCGAGGAGTCAAGGAAGGCGTCTGTGTGTGTATATATAGACGAACACGACATAGAACAAGATGCACCCGTTTGCATAAATAATGGTAGGTAGATTTTCAAGAAGCATTAGTAACAAGCTGACCGTGGTGAGCGTTATGACTTGAATAGAAAGAGAACACTAATGCACGAAATGTGCTTGTTCACTGGTGTTCTCCAATGGCTTCAAGATTTTCATAAACTGAAAGAAAAAAAAATGTTTGTAAGACTTTTCAGCTCCGGTCACACAGTTCATGACTGCAAGTAGTTGGGCACGAAGCTTTTTCGAGACAAAAAAGTTGAGCTTGAAGCTTGTCGAAAAAAAGTTGAGTACTAGCCTGCAGGAGAGTAAAATACATGGCAAGTACCTAAACTTGTTGGCGGGATTCAGATTAGTCACTGTCTTTACTATTAAATGGGAGTTGGTCGTTTGACACTCAACGCACTTTGGTGGTTGTCGTTGAAAGCATCTAGACCGTTTAATCACCCCTCAACGTCTCCTCCTCAATGATCACCGTTGGATGATATTTGTCATAGCACGTCTTATCCCCACTGTTACCGCTAATTGCTACATCAAAAAAATCATTGTTTTCCTATTTTGTTAGTTCCTTTCCTTTTCTGCTAATTGGCGGATTGGTTCACTAAAACATTGCTACATCAAAACGAATCATTGTTTTACTATTTTGTTAGTTCCTTTCCTTTTCTGCTAATTGGCAGATTAAAAAAATAAATGAAATCATTAATTCCTTACCTTTTCGGCTCTCCAATCCCGGCTCTATTGTAGGCAGCACATACACATTTGATATGCCGCCGAGCACGCCTCTCAGCGCAAGCACGCACTTAAATCCGCTGCCATTGAAGAATTCGAGCGTCGTTCAAGGAGGAGACAGAGGGCTTCTCCTGACGGAAGAAAATTTTCTGGGAACGGGCCGCACGCTTCCTCTCTTAAGGCCCCTCTTTAGATTATGACATGTCATTGTCCGCACGCATCTCAAAGCTGCTTGAAATCCTCTAATCAGTCGATACGTATCTGCAGCTGGGCGTAGTGCTGTGTACAGTATAGTCTTTGTAATCGTACACTTCCATGAAAAGAAAGCATCAACAGCGCCCTAGTGCATCTGCATCTCACGGACACGCCGGCGCCGGCGCCGGCGACCGTCCGCCTCGTCGCCGTGATTTTCCGCTGACTACCTGCCCCAGCTTGGTATCTCCGTGTCGCGGAAGCGATGGACCAGTGAGCGCCCGATTGCTCACCGCCGCCTTCTGCTGACAAGCCGCCCTGCCCCTCCGCGGCTGTGTTGCTTCTCGCGGAAGCGACGACGCCATCATGCGCCCGAATCCGGCGATTTACACAAAAATAACCCAAAAGTGGAAGAAAAGCACAGACTGACCCTCCGGCGAAACTATTTCACCAATCTAACCCTTTTGTGTGGCGCCCCTCCCACGGGCGCCACACATGCCCATGTGGCTCCCCTCCTGCCGGCGCCACACACCCAGCCGACGTGGCCCCTCGCCGCTGAGCTGGTGCGCCCGTCCGACGTGGCAGCATGTGTGGCGCCCCTCCCAACGGCGCCACACATGCCAACTTATATCATGTTTTCGGTCGAAAACATCCGGGGGCTCCGGAACGTCTGGGACTTAGCCGTTTTGCGAGGCTCGATGTGTGGCGCCGACGCCACGGGCGCCACACTAGCATGTGTGGCGCCGATGCCACGGGCGCCACACATCCACTTAAGTGTGGCGCCCGCGCCCGCGCCCAGCCCGACCCAGCCAGTTTCTTCTCTTCTCTCTGTTCCTCCCGAGGAAACCGCCGCCGCCGCCCGAGTCCCCTTCGCCCCCCACCAAATCGACCAAGCAATCGTCAGATCCGGCCGGCCAAGTCCTTCCTCCTCCATTCCTCAAGGTATTCCCCTTCGAATCCCTCACATTCATCCACCAATTTCATAGATCTTGCTAGATTTGCACATGAACCCTAGACATGGAAACTAGATTTGAAATGGCTATGTATGTGTTGAATGTGTATGTGTAGGAACCCTAGATATGTAGGAACCCTAGATATGTAGGAACCCTAGATATGTAGGAACCCTAGATGTGTTGAATGAAATTTTACATGTATGTGTTGAAATCCTTATGTATGTATGTGGTGAAAGGCAAAATTGGAGCTTAGCAAATGCATTCTATTGTCTTACATATGTCTATTATGTGCCTAGGAATGGTATGTCTTACGAAATTCATATGTGTGATGTATTTGGATATGAACTCTCATGTATGTGTGATGTATATGTGATTCGAAAGTTAGATATATTCTCATGTATTCTTGATGGAATAACTCATATTTGTTAGGAATGTATGTGTGATGGCTTATTTGGATATATTCTCATGTATGTGTTGCTCATATTTGGTATGAATGGCTCATAATATGTTGTATGTGTTGCTCATACATGTAGGATGGTGTGGCTTCCGGATGAAGAGTACGACAGGGAGCACCAGGGCTGTTCATATGACGGAGAGGGGAACGGATCTTCACCCTTTGAAGATTCGTTACCATGGCACACCGGATATACCTTATGACGAGAGGTACACAGAGTTCATCCGGCCTACCGGTCTTATGCCGTTCATATCCCTTGTAAGCCGTGGGGGCCACACATGAACCCCTCGGCACTCACCGCCCTTGTCGACCGGTGGAGGCCGGAGACTCACACCTTCCACTTGAGGGCCGGCGAGATGGCCCCTACTCTCCGAGGATGTTTCCATGATCCTTGGACTACCTATTCGGGGTGAGCCACCTGTGTATGAACACAGCTTCGATGGGTGGCGCGGACAGATGGAGGACCTTATTGGCGGGGCTCCTCCGCCGCCGAGAAAATCCAAAGGAGAGAGTTCCCGCCGGCGCGTCTTTCACTTGGATCGAACTAACTTTGCAGAATGCCCCATAGAGGCCGACGAGGACACTCGGAGGACGTACGCCCGCGTGTACTTATGGTACATGATTTCCCGGGACTCTCTTTCTCGACGGTGGGGGTAAGCTGGCCCATTGGTGTTGGCCGAAGGCGCTTACGGTGTTGGACGCCCGGTGGAGTTGGGGAACAGCGGCACTTGCCTACCTCTACCGGCAGGTGATGATTTGTTCTATGTACTATTTTCCTATAGTAGTGCGCTACACAAAGTAGTAACCAAATATCTTATGTACGCAGTTGGACGAAGCTTGTCGCAGGATCGGGAGCAAGACGGGTAGCGGCGGTATTGGTGGATGCATGCTCCTACTTTCCGTATGGAGCTGGGACCGCCTATCGGTTGGGCGTCCCGGGGTACTCAACGAGACGCCATGGCCTCATTTCCCTCACTTTCCTGATCGGGAGCCCACTTGGGCATACCTTTGGGACAATGTCTCGGAGATGACGAGCGATCCAATGATCATGTACGGGCAGGTACACTGCGGAGTTGGACACTCTTACCGCCGAGCGGAGTAACCGATCACTGCGGAGTTGCAATCCTAGTTTTGATTGATTCTACTGGCATCTACTAAATAATTGTATGCTTGCAGGTGGAATGGGAGCCATATGGTAGCTACTACCGTATTGGCGCGGCGATGACCGACCTAAACCCCAAGTGCACGGAGGAGGCGCAGTTACGGCGTATGCGCTGCCCACTCATATGCATGTGGCTTGTTGAACACCACCAGCCGCAAAGAGTGATGAGACGGTTTGGGCTGTATCGGAGTGCCCACCAATGTGGCAAGACACGGACAAGGCGCTTCACGGGTAAACTTACGGAATCATGCGATGGAAGATTCTTGATAGAAGAGGTACAAACTAACTTGTTGATTCTTGCAGGCTTGATAGGCAGCGGCGAGAGGAAGATCACAAATTGGCCGATCCATCATAGCGGCCACATCACAGGCGTTCCAACACTGCTTGGAAGCGGCACGGAATGCCGGCCCCGAGCAGATTGTGCCTCACGACTTCACCGCTTTCAACAACTACCTCGAGTGGTTCCATCAGAACACGCGTATCGAGTTAGTGAAGCGCGCGTATCGTGAAGAGATCTTGGACGACCCCATCCGGTTCGATGAGGTTGGGCAAAGCCGAGCACGACACTTTTGCTCGCAGAGGGAGATCGACTTCTATTGCTTCCGAGCTGAACTTCGTGGTAATGGATTCTCTCACTAACTAGTACATCATCTAGATTGCCATGTGCTCGCTTAAATTGTGTATGCTATGTTTGTCACAGCGGGAGGAGATCCGAGAAAACAGGCGAGGAGTGCGAGGTTGTGTGGGAGCAGAGCCACACGGATGAAAAGCTCCGTCGGACCGTTGCGGAATTTCGTTAAGGTATGATCACCAACTTTGAATGTACGCAATTATGTTACTGGTGGCTTTGTAACCGTGAGTTCCATGACGCAGAACAACGCACGAAAGATGCGGCGGTTAGCGAACTTGCTAGGTTGCCGCGAAGGCGAAATCCCTACATCCTCCTCTTCCGAAGAACATGTATGGACTATTTTGTTGCTTTGTGAAACATGTTCTTACTAATTTCAACTTTTGTAATCTCATGTGTTCATGTTTGTGCAGATTCCTCCCGAGGACGACCTAATTCCGAGTCAAGGCGTACTTCCGAAGCGTACCTCCAAGCAACGGTCAGCTTACCAGTTGAAGCCAAGGGGCAAGGCTCCAAACCGGTACACTCCGGAAGATTATGTCAACCGAGGAAAGAAGGTTGTCACTGAGGAGGATGACGGGCCGCCGCGGAGATCAGCTATGTCGAGGATGAGGAACGACGAGCCGTTCTCTTCAGAGGAGGAGGAGGAGGAGGAGGAGGAGGAGGAGGAGCAGCAGCAGGAGCAGCAGCAGCAGGAGCAGCAGCAGGAGCAGCCAAGCCAGCGGACGAAGAGGATGGCCGTCCGGAAGCAGCCCGTGAGGACGACACGTCGAGGACGACACTAGGATGTGCTCCGTGTTGTTGTGAACTATATCTTCATAAGTATCGATTTGTGAACCCTATGTCATTTCGAACCATGGTCTGTAATGCTACTTGTTGTTTGAATCTACGTGCTACAATGTGACCTATGAAGTGTTATATGTGTATGTCATGAAATTTCTACTTGTTGTGTCCAATATTGTACTCGTAATCTGTTGGAGTTTGGTAGGATTTTTCATGTTTTCAACACAAGTCCATGTGTGGCGCCCTTCCCGCCGGCGCCACAAGTGCTAGTGTGGCGCCGTGGCATCGGCGCCACACATGCCAACTTATATGAACCATTGGGTCCAAAACATACGTTGGACAAATCCTGCGGGACTTAGCCGTTTTCGCGAGGCTCTATGTGTGGCGCCCGTGGCATCGGCGCCACACGAGGCTAGTGTGGCGCCCGTGTCATCGGCGCCACACATCGAGCCTCGCAAAACGGCTAAGTCCCGAGGAACTGTCTCACGGTATGTTTTGGGGATTACAAGTGCATGTGTGGCGCCGTTGGGAGGGCGCCACACATGCTGCCACGTCGGATGGGCGCACCGGCTCAGCGGCGAGGGGGCCACGTCGGCTGGGTGTGTGGCGCCGGCGAGAGGGGAGCCACATGGGCATGTGTGGCGCCCGTGGGAGGGGCGCCACACAAAAGGGTTAGATTGGTGAAATAGTTTCGCCGGAGGGTCAGTCTGTGCTTTTCTTCCACTTTTGGGTTATTTTTGTGTAAATCGCCCCCGAATCCAATATCGTACACAGCACTACGCCCAGCTGCAGATACGTATCGACTGATTAGAGGATTCCAAGCAGCTTTGAGATGCGTGCGGACGATGACGTGTCATAATCTAAAGAGGGGCCTTAAGAGAGGAAGCGTGCGGCCCGTTCCCAGAAAATTTTCTTCCTCTCCTGACCGACGTCTTTGCATCCCCTCTTGAGCGACGCCTCTCAGCGCACGCACCACACACGTTGAATCTGCCGCCGCCGTTCAAGAAACTGGCGTTGTTGAAGGAGGAGACAGAGTCCTTAAAGACCCCACCATCGAGTGCCCCTCGTAGGGCGGCCTTGTGTCGCCGCCGGCATCGCCACCATTGGTTCATTTGCTCAGCAACCTCACCTGCGTTGACGTCTGCCTCTACATCGCGAACCGACGCAAAAGGGTGAGCGAGGGCCCTTACGGATGTGTCATTACTGACTCCCAAGTGAGCCGCATATCCGCCTCACCCCTCGGATTCTAACCCCGTTGATGTGGTTTTAGTTTCCGTGGATCGAAATAGGATGGATCAACTTGCTCTGCTCGTCGTGCTCCACTTCTCTCGATGTTTCGGCGCGTTTATTGGCGGTGATGCCTGCTGGGCCGTTGCGACATGAACACCTCCATCTTGCTGCTCACGCCCCTTCCCTTCCCTGTGCTACTACAAAAGCTAGATCGGGATTTGAAGTCTTTCGGTAAAGCTCCCAGTGAACTATCACATTTTTTTACATAGTTTTTCTTATAATAGACTATGTATCATAGAAAGAGATGCAACTGGATGAAGGAGTAGCTGGTATTAGTTTCATTTTTTGGAAGAATTAGATTTATTAATAATTGGTTGGAGGTAACCAATTGGAGGCTATTCGTTTCGTATATGCAACAAGATAGATTTTTTATTATACAGGGTTATGCTTAGGAAGGCTACTGTTCTGTATAGGCAGGCAAGGTTATTATATTTTCTACCACGAGTAAACTGTTACGCAACTGAATTATTTGTGCACTAATTCTTGATGAATTTCCATTGCTCCGGATGATCCAGGGGTGAGCACGGCGTTGGCCTCTGGGTTCTGATCTGCTTTTGATGCCCTGCTATCACCGTGGCCGCGGTCTCTGCCGACGGACAGATGCCCGTGATTGTTTTCACCGGAGTCCCAACACAGCACCGACACTTACTCGTGTTGCTGTATCCAACCCATGAGAGGTTCTTCCAAGCGTTCATTCCTTTATTTTGTGGTTATTCGATTGATACTAACCCGTTAGGCTAATTAGAAGCTTCAGCCGGACTGAACCTTTTCAGAGTGTAAGGAGAGAAACATTAGGGGCTCTTTAATTGGTTTGTGGTAATATTTACCATTCTTGGTGTTTTATTTTGAACATTAGATGATTGTTCCCTTTGATCCATGTTTTCTTACTGTTATAATTTATTCCCCATTCCTTGCAGGTTTATTTGTTCCAGTTCATGGGACTACCTGCTGAAACACCTATACTGCTTATATATAAAAATATTTTTGACAGCATTCTGTACTGCCTTAACTTTTTGTCTCTTGAAACTTAGCATGGAGCCCTGCTGTAAAAATGTTATCTTCAGTAATGCTACTGAAAATTTTCTTATACTGTAAATTTTATAAAGCTAGAAAAATATTCCCATGTACTGAAATTCGATTTCTCCTACCTATTTTGTTTTGAAGATACTCAATTTTCTTGCACTAAAATTTAACTTGTTTCTGAATTTTCATAGGAAGGAGAAGCTCAAGGGAGCAAACAGAACAAGGTGGATGGAGCTAG
Organism: Lolium rigidum; assembly: GCF_022539505.1. NCBI lineage: Eukaryota > Viridiplantae > Streptophyta > Magnoliopsida > Poales > Poaceae > Lolium > Lolium rigidum. The sequence continues at coordinate 351,753,417 of NC_061510.1, forward strand.
AAACAGAAAGTTATCGAAATAAGCATGTACAGTACGTAAGCTGCGAGCTTCAGTCAAGTCATAATTCTTAACCACTATGTGTTTGATAATTGCAATGGATAAAACCAGCATATTTTGATTTTGATTAAGGAGTTTGACATAGCACCTAGCCGCACATGCCCATCAGCAATGAATTGTACATGTTGCTGCAGAGGCACAGAAAATTGATTGTATTGTCAGTTTCTCATTGTTTCTTGTTTCTTCCTAGACAAATGGCTAGCAGAATATTTTCTATGCCAACTTACAGCAAGTACGATTATGCTATTTAATAAACAATAGTTCATAGGTAAAAGTGTTCATACGAGTATACTTATTTTCATTGTAGTACAATTTATTGTTTTGTAATTTGCTATTATTTCTTCTTCTTTCTCTTTTTTTGGGAAAAACACCTTTTAATATAAAAAAAAAGGTGAGTTGCAATCTTGGCTTCCTTGAGTTGAAAAGATCAGTCATTTGATTTCTTTGACCACTCTTGGAGGTTCTCGTTGAGTTCCGGAAAATCAATATCCATGTAGCTTCGTCAATGGTACAATGATTTGTAGTTGTTTTTTGCTTAATGGAATAATTCTAGGAAGACAAACTGATATTCAGGTGCAAAAATTGTCATCTACATCGTTATTTTCTCTCCAATTGTGCTGAAACATGTATACTGCTTATATAAGAATACATTTTGGACATCATTTTATACTGCCTTCAATTTGTGTCTCTTGAAACTTAGAATGGTGCCTTCTACTGTAAATTTATTATCTTCAGTAATGCTACTGAAATTGTTTTCAATCTAAAAAAATATTCACTTGTACTAAGATTCTCTGAAACTATTTCCAAATATATTGCAATCTCTTAGTGAGTGAAGGTGGTTGACAATACACAAAAATGTACGACCTCAGTTGTGCTTGAGTTTGAGCAAGAAGGTATTATTTAAACCATGTAAATTCGAAATACATTTTAGGACAAGTTGGAGTCCCACGATCATGATTAGTTTTGATTAACCAAACCTAATTTGGCTATTAGTATCGAAAAATTCTTTCAAGTCACTATTAGAATTTATGATCAATCTTTGAGGACTCTAGCCTTTCTTTTACCAGTGGTTCACTTTTTCTTTCCTTGCAGCTTTCACGTGCAGGTCTCTTAGTTAAAAGGGTCTTGTAGAAACATGATCTTTAGTGCAGGTTGATCGGATATGGGATTATAAGTATATACATAACTTAACATGCTATGCGCTTTGTTTCTTCTTTTACATGTTTCTCTTCACTGAAGTTTTCTGCAGCAAGCCTGCATTATGGACTTCAGTTCTTTTTTATATGTATCGTTCGCTGAAATTCTCTTCAACAAGCAAGCATCCATAAATCTTGATTCATGTTTTATTATCAGATTTCGTCAATACAGTATCCATCTTTGGTTCACACATTTAACTTAGCAAGGCCTTACAACAATTGTATGATAATGGCATAGCCACAGTGGTAATAAACTAATAACTGCATGTCTTGGCCAATTCAAGCAGGATCTGAAGAGAGCAAAGTGACGGTGAAAAAATCACAGATGAACAGACAACAGTTCAATTCTCATTCAGTACGATTGTAACTGTTTTAATTAAACTTAATTTGATGCATCCATCGAGGTGTTTGGCTTGTTAAAACCCGCTTGAAAGTGATATACAATGCATTGGTTGGCTAATTATTATTTTTAGTAGGGAGCTGGCAGAAAGGAGAGGAAGCGCGAAGGCTGGTTGTTACTAGGAGGAGAGAATGTGCGAGAAAACATGCTCAATTTTGTTTCTGAATGCTGGCACCATCAATATAATGAATTACAGGTAATTATTGTTTCGTTATAAAACATATTTATTTTGTGCTTCCTAGACTGCTTCCCTGTCAAACACGGGGAACATATGTCATCCAATTTTATAATGTAAAGTTCCATCAGTTTCAACCATAATACCTTTGCAGATTGTGTTCTGTTTACTCATAAACCTACTATCTGTCCTAAGACCAAAACTGAGATTACGACTCGAGACGACAAAAGTCGTTGGCCATATTGCATGGCATGAGAGCAATAGAAGGTTGAACTATTCAATTGGTTAGTTGGATGGATCACGGGCACAAGCGAGCGACATGATTGAGGTGACATTTGAGGAGTGATGTATATGAAAATCATTTCTTGAAGTTTTCTTGATAAGCGAGAGGTGGTTTGAGTAACCTAAACAGCAAGAGACAAGTAGGGAGGGAGAGGTAGTTTGAGTAAACCAAACTGCAAACTCGAGTGTAATGTGTCGCCGTTGGAAATATTAATTTAAAATGTATGTTTGTTTGCATATTCTCCGCATCATTGGAATTGTTCACGTACATCATATTTACATCATATGAGATAATGGCAATCTTCAATAAATTTAAGGATCCGTAGCAACGCACGGGTATTCAACTAGTACTTTAGAAATACCAATTTACGGTAACTAAATACGTGTTGTGGACTCACATACGGTCATTGGCTCTTGGAACTCCATGTATTTGCTGACGTGGCGCTCGGGTACCCACATGCCAGCACACATACGTGAGATTCAGTATAGAATATTGTTTTGCAAAAAGAACGCCCATCCCGTTCATCTCCTCCAATACCAGATTTGGTGGCTGGCCCCCTCCTCCGCACGCTGCTGCCTCGCCGCCCCTTCCACGCGCCCCACCCAGACTCGCCGCGGGCGCCTAGAGCAGAAGAAGCAGCCGGTGTGCCCTACCTCGTATCACTCAACTCCGGAGACCTACGCTGGACCACGTCCTTGGCGGCGGTCGCGCTCCACCAACCAGCTTCCCATGCGAAGTCTTCCTACAGGGCCGCCCCCCCCCCCCCCCCCCCCATAACCTCGTGGTTTGGTGGATGCGCATCACACCATCGCAGCAGGCCGCTAGGCGCTAGGCCAACACCTACAGCGCTTCCTCGCCCCATAACCTCATGTATGTCTCCGCTCGAGCGTCTTTCGCAGCACCTCTCCGGCGTGCCCACGGCCCATGCGTGCCTGCACGAGCCCTGGCTGAGCACTGAGGCACCTGCCGCGTGTTGGCGGCCAGCCGTGCCGCGCTCCGGCGCGCCCTAACACGCAGTCGTGCACGCATGCTCTGGAGCCGAATCACGACCGCATGGCGGCAACGTCTTTCTCTCCTCGCCCGTGTGTCGATACTGCCTCGAGGAGCGCCGGGTGCAAGCGGTAGCGGGCCGTCTGCGGCGCCGCAGATTTAGGCCCATTTAAGTACATACGCGGGTTCCACTTCCACAGACAATCAAGAAAAATAAGCGGCGGATGCGGGCCAGTCGTGAATTGCAGCTCGGGGCGGCGGATGCGGACCGGGGCGGCGGCGGCGGCGGTGGAGGCACATGCAGACGATACTTGGAGATATAGCTGAGCATTTCTCGGGCCAGGCCTTGGGCCGGGCCGACCAAGACCCGATGGGGAAAATCTCGGTCCAGGCCCAGCCTAGCCCGACCGTCGGGCCAAAAAATGGGTCCAGGCACTAGTGGAAAAGAGGTCTTTCGTCCCAAGCAAATGTCCCCGTTTGAACCAAACCGGGACCAATGGGGGGCATTGGTCCCGGTTCATCATGAAAACCCTTTAGTCCCGGTTCGTTTGGACCTTTTAGTCCCGGTTCGTAATACGAAGGGGTACTAAAGGGTTTTTTGCCTCCCCATGCACCTCCACCCCCCCCCCCCCCCGTGGATCGCCTTTTTTAACACTGTAAAATATAAAAGAAAATGATAGAAAATTCAAAAAATAAAATCTTTTCAGATTCTTGTATGTTATGCAACCTACTATTAGGGAAAATTACGTCATTAATTTTGTTTATTAAAATAATTATTTGTAATTCGAATAATAAATAAGTGTGACATCGACCAACATGTTAATAGGATTGATATCATACTAGTATCACAACATGCGCGTGAAGCACTTGGAAGCGGGATGGGAAAGAAACTTGGAAGTTAAGCGTGCTAGTGCTGGAGTAGTGGGAGGATGGGTGACCGAGCGGGAAGTTGGACCACAGGTAAGTAATTTGACTATTGATTAAGCGTAGTTAGAGATTAAGTGCAGTTAGAAACTAAACTAGTTAAATAACTGAAATACTAGAAATTCTGAAAAATAGAAAAAAAAGAGGAGCGAAAAATAATTGGACATAACCAAATGGATTTAAAAAAATAACGAAATAACCTTTAGTCCCGGGTTGTGTTACAAACCGGGACTAAAGGTTATTTTCCTCGACGCGCGCCAGCAGCCCATGTGGCGGGACCATTAGTCCCGGTTTGTTTTACAACCGGGACTAAAAGGGAGAACCTTTAGTCCCGCCTAATTGGTCCCGGTTTGGAAACCGGGACTAAAGGCCCAAACGAACCGGAATTACAGGCCCGTTTTCCACTAGTGAGGCCTGACCCATCACATAAAAGCCCGACGGGCCTTGGGCCTTGGACCGGGCCGCTTCACTAAATTGCACAAAATGATGGCCCAGGCCCGACCCATGCTGACCATCAGACCAAAAAATCAGGCCCAGGCCCGACCCGGAGGCATGGTCAGATCAGGCTTAGCCCGGGAATTTCGGGTCGGGCCGGGCCGATCGGGCCGGACTGCCCATGGCCAGTATACTTGGAGACAAGCGCTCGCCGCCCGGACAGAACAGGAGTTCCCGCGGAAACAGGGCACACATAAATTAAGCACGCACCGAACACCAAATCCTTGTATTCCTTCCGACTCTTTTCACCTTTACCGTAAAAGAGACCTAAGTTTGAGCTTTTCATGACCCGAAGGACCTTTCATCTAGCTCACACGATGGCACGATGCATTTCTGCTGGTAGTTGCATTGCACGAGAAAGCTAAGCAGCAGCTCGAGGAGTCCCTATATACGACGCTAGATAATGTCCGCACATCCGCCATTCCCTCGGGCGCATACATTCGTTCGAAGTTGGGCTTTTCTTCAGTAGCCGGCGGCGACGTACGATGATGGCGGAGAGCGTGGTGGAGCTGATGTCCGTGCTGGCTCCCCTGCTCGTCGTCCTGGCCGTCGCCGCACTGGTCGCGTTGGCGTTGGCGGGAGGGGGCGCGCACGAGGTCGAGGCTCAGGTCCACGCGCAGGCGACGGAGTGGGCACAGTTCGTTTTCAGTTCCTCCGAGGAGCTGGACCAGCTCGCGGCCCAGCCGACTCCCGGCGGCGCGTGGAGAGGCTGAGCTAGTACACATGTACGCGCCGTGTTGCTCTGGCAGTGCGAATTAATGTACGCGTGCTCGTGTACGACACCAAATACTTACCGGGGCCGTATAGCTTATAGTATGAAATTATGTTGCAGCTTGCAAGCTTCCGCCTTCGGGTGCTCGGGTTTCAACCTGTTGGTGCAGATTTTAAGCAGATAAGTTTCATTATTGCAAGTGTAACCAACAGTTTCCACTGCTGTTGTTACTGTCACAACGCGGGACACATGAAAATTTGTGGCCGGTCTAGAAGAACTACTTACTCATACGCGGAGTATATAGTTGCGTCTGACTTTGATCACTTATGACTTTTAATTTAGCTCAAAGAGAAAACTCACCCCAATCCCAGCACCAGTCATCACCGAGACTTGTTTGAGAGCCTTAAGAAGGTCGCCGTTTTTTTTAAAAAACAGAAGGCACAAAGTGCCCAGCCTTAAATTAATAAAGCCCATACGACCAGGTTTGTTACAAGATGTAGAGAACCAGCTTACAAGCAACACAGACAACAACGAAACAAAGGATAAACACAAGGAAAGCAGCTGGAGTTCTCGATGCCCTTCAAACGAGAACGAAGCACCAGAGGGCGTCGAAGGGAGTGCTCGAAGAAGAAGCGTCGTCAACAGAGTGGCCGTCCATGCCTGCACCAGGAGGAGCAAGCCATCGCCTGAGCGTTCTCTTCCATGACCGGAGAGGGACCCCTGCCCCCTCGACCCGGCTCGAAGGGCGCCGCACCGCCGTCATTGGAAAAGCTCACCCTGAGCGAGAGAACCGTCCGAGGAACCAGACTGCCAATTGGACAAGACAGAGACGAGCTACACATTGCACCGAGCTCGCCTTGAGACGCCTTGCCACCCGCCAAGGATCCACTCACGCCGAACCGAAGCCACGGGTCTGATCGTTGAAGAAGAAGTTGCAGAGGACTAGGAGCGCACCAAGGTACACCGCGAGCCACACTGCCGCCGCAGCCACCACCAGTCAACACAAAGCCACACCCACCGCCCCATCGAACCCAAGGCGGCGCCTTCAAGAAGGTCACGACGCTACCAGCGCCGCCGCCGCCCCAACAAAGTTGGGGTTTTCACCCGGGAGACGGAGGAGGAGGGGGGGGGGAGGAGAGAAAGGACGGTACCTCAAGAAGGATGCACGGCGCCCCCAGGCGTCGTCACCGTTGGACCAGCGAGGCTGACCAGGGATTTCTCCCTCTCTCACAACCCAAGAACCAGCACCTAACCCGGCCAGAGATCCGGCGAACGAGGGTCGCCATGGACAGAACCGGAGATGCAGGGTGGACCTCGGAAGAAGTGGGGATGACGGCCTTCAGATCTGGCGCCGGCGTTCGCGAAACCGCCGCCACGCCACGACCAGCGCCCGACAACACCTCGCCGTCCGCATGGCCGAGGGTGCTGGGCCGCATCCACGCGCACTGCTCGCCGCCAAGCCAGTGGCGCCTCACCCTAAGGCCGCCGCCTCAGCGTCCCGTAGAAGCTGCGTCGTTGCAGCCGTCGCCCGCGAGGAAGGCGACCGCGCCGCCGAGCTCCGCCGCCTCGACCTCGAGGAATCGCCTCGCCGCGGTGCGCCGGCCCGCCGCGCGAGGAGCCATCGATCCCTCGTTGTGGATCTCCGCCGCCCAAGGGAGCGGCCCCGCGGGGAGCGACAGGACGGGCCGAAGCGTTTTTTCGGAGAAATGCAAGTGACCAAGAACGGGGCTAAATCGTGCCCAGAAGGTCGCCGTTCTGCGGAAAGCAGTGGCAAAGGCCAATTTATTTTTCTGTGTGCATCAATTCGAACCAAAAACTTCTGGCGCACTAACAAGAACATGGAACTCCCCGTTGACATCCATTTAAAGCTGATAGCGGTGAATTCGTACAGGGCCACACGAAGCCACAAGTCCGTATTTTTTGAAGAAAAAAAGTCACAATTCCATTTTGCCAGCTATTTCCTACAAGACCCAACAGTACTAGATTTAGTGTTACTTCGTAGTGATTTCATGATTTCATACAGAACAAACATGAGTGGTTTTGTTGGCATTAAACTCAAACACAACAAACAAAATTTTATTACAACATAGCCGATTGATCTTACTGGATATGAGAAGGTTTCAGCACGAGGTCATGTTCAATTCAGACCCAACATACAAGGGTGTTTCCGATGTGGCGCGATGTAACAGACTCCCCCTATCCCTTCATGATGAGGCGTTAATTATCTACATGACAGCGGCTGCAATTTAGTTTCGGCTCCACTGTTTAATCGGCTTGTTTAATCGGCTTGCTGGCATTTGAATTGATAACTTTCTTTTGCTTGAACTCGAACATATTTAGGCACTATGCTCGATTGCAAGATGAGTTTTCCTAGGATGTTTAATCAGACCACCGCGATTTTCTCTGTATCTCAATGCATTCATCCCAATGCCTTCCACTCCCAAAACCATGCACTTTCCCTTAAGCAGGTAAGGGAAGGCGACGACTCTTTGGCAAAGCATGTATCCTGTCTCTAGTAACCATGGGTCTTTAACTTTCCTTTGCTTTCGTTGATACTTTAACTAATAGAGGCTGTAGGTGAGCCGAGGAGTCAAGGAAGGCGTCTGTGTGTGTATATATAGACGAACACGACATAGAACAAGATGCACCCGTTTGCATAAATAATGGTAGGTAGATTTTCAAGAAGCATTAGTAACAAGCTGACCGTGGTGAGCGTTATGACTTGAATAGAAAGAGAACACTAATGCACGAAATGTGCTTGTTCACTGGCATAAACTGAAAGAAAAAAAAATGTTTGTAAGACTTTTCAGCTCCGGTCACACAGTTCATGACTGCAAGTAGTTGGGCACGAAGCTTTTTCGAGACAAAAAAGTTGAGCTTGAAGCTTGTCGAAAAAAAGTTGAGTACTAGCCTGCAGGAGAGTAAAATACATGGCAAGTACCTAAACTTGTTGGCGGGATTCAGATTAGTCACTGTACTTTAGAAATACCAATTTACGGTAACTAAATACGTGTTGTGGACTCACATACGGTCATTGGCTCTTGGAACTCCATGTATTTGCTGACGTGGCGCTCAGGTACCCACATGCCAGCACACATACCTGATATTCAGTATAGAATATTGTTTTGCAAAAAGAACGCCTAGACTTTGGATGTGCAGAAACAATCCACCCATCCCGTTCCTCTCCTCCAATACCAGATTTGGTGGCTGGCCCCCTCCTCCGCACGCTGCTGCCTCGCCGCCCCTTCCACGCGCCCCACCCAGACTCGCCGCGGGCGCCTAGAGCAGAAGAAGCAGCCGGTGTCCCCTACCTCGTACTACGGAGACCTACGCTGGACCACGTCCTTGGCGGCGGTCGCGCTCCACCAACCAGCTTCCCATGCGAAGTCTTCCTACAGCGCCGCCTCCCCCCCCCCCCCCCATAACCTCGTGGTTTGGTGGATGCGCATCGCACCATCGCAGCAGGCCGCTAGGCGCTAGGCCAACACCTACAGCGCCTCCTCGCCCCATAACCTCATGTATGTCTCCGCTCGAGCATCTTTCGCAGCACCTCTCCGGCGTGCCCACGGCCCATGCGTGCCTGCACGAGCCCTGGCTGAGCACTGAGGCACCTGCCGCGTGTTGGCGGCCAGCCGTGCCGCGCTCCGGCGCGCCCTAACACGCAGTCGTGCACGCATGCTCTGGAGCCGAATCACGACCGCATGGCGGCAACGTCTTTCTCTCCTCGCCCGTGTGTCGATACTGCCTCGAGGAGCGCCGGGTGCAAGAGGTAGCGGGCCGTCTGCGGCGCCGCAGATTTAGGCCCATTTAAGTACATACGCGGGTTCCACAGATAATGAAGAAAAATAAGCGGCGGATGCGGGCCAGTCGTGAATTGCAGCTCGGGGCGGCGGATGCGGACCGGGGCGGCGGCGGCGGCGGTGGAGGCACGGAGCTCTTCCTTTGCTTCACCTCCCGCCCCTTTATCGTCTACTCTGGCTTGCGCCCCTCCGCCTCCTCCAAGGCCTACATCCCCGGCCGCGGCGGCGCCGGCGCTGCGCTCGTCTCCGGGAGCCTCAAGGCGGTCCAGTCGCATGTTCTCGATGGGTACGACGGCGGCGTCCGGGGCCCGACGTGGTAGGATGGAGGCCGTCGAGCTCTCCTCTCACAAGGTCACTTGCATGGTTCCGCGGCGTCCGCCGCCACGCTGCACTTCCTGTCCCGCCGCGGTGTCGGCGGGGGGTCTTGGGTCGGAGTACAGCTTCCGCCGCGGGCGTGTGGACGACCGGAACGGCGGCAAGAGATGACACCCTTGTGTGAGCGCTCGCTCTCTGTCGCCGGCGACAAGAAACATCGCAGTAGTACTATTAGCAAAGGCAGAGAGGAAGAAAGCCGATTGATTCGCTGCGGAAGAAGCGGTCTCCGTGTCCATGCGGGCTGCCGCAGGCGGCCCACTGATTGGCCGTGGGCTGATGCAGAAAACATGCGGGCCCCCGCGTCATGTCCCACTTGCAGCCTGAAGCGCCGCGGCGACGATGGATAGAAGGTGCAGATGTGGCCTATGCGCGCCTCTCTGGTGGGAGCGGCCTCCCGGCGTGAGAGCATCTCCAGCCGCGTCCCCCAAATGGCGCCGGATTGAGCGTTTGGGGGACGTGTTTTGTTCGTGCCGCGTTTGGGGGACGTCGCTCCCCAGCCGCGTCCCCCAAACGCCTCCCCCAAACATTTAAAATACTTTTTTTTTGGCATTTTTATTTCAATTTCCAAAAACTAATACATAATTGGGAACGTGGTTTACACGAAGACACAGTTTGGAACATGGTTTTCCACAAACTAATACATAGTTTGAACCATGGTGGACACAAATATAAAATTTTGCAAAAAAACTAAACCTAACTAGGGCGTGCATCGAAGGTTTCCTATGTTCGCTGCTAAGAAAGAACACTCGAGGGCACACCCAGTCACCCAAACTGGAAAATCCAGCGGGAGGATGGTGCCCTTGTTGGTTCTACCGATGAGGCGAACATCCAGAAACTTCTGTGCACGTGTTCGCTGCGAAGAAACAAAACTCTTCATCATCAGTCGTCCTCCTCGTCGGTGATGTCGCCGTGGTAGTCCCGGCGGCAGCACGTCTCGTCGAAGATCTTGACGCTCATGTCCCTGTCGCCGAAGTAGGAGAACAGGAGGATGAAGCCGGCTTCGAGGCTGTGGTGCCGCGCGAACTTATCCCAGCCGATGTTGAGGTACATCTTGCCGCGCGCGTTGTAGATCACGTCGACGATCCACCGGTAGTAGCCGCACGCAGCCTCCCGCAGATGCATCATGCGCGGGCGGTCGTCGCCGGCGACGTAGTCGGCGAAGGAGTCCGGCAGCCTCTAGATGCCGCGCGGGTCGCCCTTGAGGACGAGGACGAACTCGAACAGCACGTCCGGCTGCACGTCCATCTCCGACGATGAAGCCGACGGCGTGGGAGGCGACGGCGAGCGTTCAACTCTGCCTCGGCCACGACCACGACCACGACCACGGCCGCGAGGTCGGCCTCCGCCTCTACCAGACATAGCGTAGAGTCTTGTTGAGATGGTGGCGGCTAGGATTTGGGAGAGAGGCGCTAGGGTTTGTGTGTGAGAGGGACGATGAGAGGCGGCCCTTTTATAGGCCGGAGGGAGGCGGAGGAGCGGTGGCGCTCATTAACGCCGACACGTAGAGCTAGGCACGACGGGACGCGTCGCTGCGCCTCTGCGGGAACTGCACCGTCGCTGCAAAGCCAATAACTTCCGTCGTGAGGTAGGCGACGGTTAGGTTAAACTTATTGTGCCGCTGACGGGTCGGCCCCGCCACTCCCCCCTCGCTTTTCGGTGTGTCCGGCGTCCCCGGAGCGTCCCCTGTGGAACGGGGACGGACTCGGGGCGCCGGACACCGTATCGGGGCACGCCGGATAAAATTCGGGTTTGGGGGACGCGGTTGGAACGGTTTTTTTGGTCCGACGCACCCCAAATTGCTTTAGGAGACGCTTTAGGGGACGCAGCTGAAGATGCTCTGAGGGGAGCGGTAGTAGGGGATATGGACGTCCCGATACGGTGAGAATTGAGAGATTGGGTCAGACAAAGGAAGAAGAAAGAAGAGATGTGGGAATTATTTCCCGGGTTCTTTTTGTAACAGATTCACTGCTGTCCCTCCCGTACGTGGGCTCTCTTTAAGTTACGCACAGCTGTCCTGACATGTGGGGGTCAAATAAATGCCATATCAGCAAATACATCGCGTTCCCAAAGCTAGTGACTGTATATGAGCACACGAGTTGTATTTAGTTACCGCAAATTAGTATTTCGGAAGTACAGTGACCAATCTGAACTTTGCCGACAAGTTCAGGTACTCGCTATGTATTTTACTCCCTGCAGGACGCCTGCACATTTGCCATCAAGTGTACAATGTAACGTCATCAATACCCCGTGAACACAAAGCCAAAGTTATGGGTTGTGGAAAAACATAATATAGCTCGTTAGGGCATCTCCAACCGGGCGACCCAAACGGACGCGCTGGGCCGTCCGTTTTGGGCCGTTTGCGTGCCCGAGCGGACGCGCGGACGGAGCCCCGCGTCCGCGCGTCCGTTTGGGTCGCGTCCTGCGCCCAACGCAGCGGCCACCCATTTGGCCATTTGGCCATTTGGCCTATTTCTTTGGAAAATAGGTCCTCTGGCCACGATTCACTTTGATATATAATAATATCTCGTAAACATAAAATAATATATAGGAAACATAAAATATTATCAAATACCATACAATATTATCAAATGTACCATGATAAATCAAATAAAATGTGTCATAGTTTGAGAAAAATATAAAAATTGCAATTGAGATTGTCTAACTCAATTTGGGCGCTCGAGGATCTCCTTCGTCTCTTCTCGAACCAAGCTCTCTTTGCCTCGCTCATGTTGGTCAAGTCGGCGTTCATGATGAGGTTGTCCTCGGCTTGGCGTTTGAGCTCAACTTCCTTCGCCTTCGCCTCCACCTCTTTGGCCCTTGCCATTGCTATGAGCTCAAGTTCTCTCTCTTTGAGCTCAAGTTCTTTAGCTTTGGTCTTCGCCTTGACCTCTTCAATCTCAAGCTTCTTCTGCTTGGACATCAAAGAATTTCTTCCTGTCCTCTTCTTTCTCCCGGCGCCTCCTCTCATCCCTCTTGTCCGTGGACACCTCTCCGTCCGCATGCATCTCCTTCAAAGTGCCATACAATAGCATGGACGACGCATCACGCTTCATGTCGGCTTTGGTTGACTTGTGGCCGCGTGGACGACTTGCACGAGAAGCGGAGGCTGCCGCAAGGCTGCCCACCATCAAGGTCAATGACCGTGGCATCTTTGGCGGGATTGTTGCCGCTCAAGGTCGCCATGTAGCCCTCGTACCCCTCCCGGAACTTGGGGGTGCCGTGGAGTTCCTTCCAACAATGAGGGAAGGCAAAGGTCTTCTCTCCATTGTTGGCTTTGTAGAATTCCAAAGCTCGCCACACCTAGAGCAAAGCGAGACAACAACGATAAACAAATGTGCAAACATCGGATGAATAAGTTGAGGTTATGAATCATACCAAGTCCTTCACACCCATGCCACTAACGGGGAGCCGCCTCGCGTGCTCATACGCCGCCCGGAACTTGTTGCACTCCGTTTGAATTGCTCCCCACCTCTTTTGGAGCGATATTTCGCTGCGGTCGCTCTCAAATGGCTCCTGTCCATATTTGCGATGTTCATGGAAGTATTCATAGATCCGGCGCCGAATGCGGACCCCTTCCGCTCGGCACCCGTCAACGCATCTTGCCCGATGGTCAACCATCCATCGACGAGCACCTTGTCCTCCTTCTCCGTGTAGTTGGCGGTTCGTTTGCTTACCCGGCGACCTCGAGCTTGTGCAGCTGCGGCTTGTGTGAGGCCCTCACCGAACAACGGCTCCTCCTCAATGTTTATGCTGCCGGGACAGGCAGTTGTGCCCTCCTGTGTGTCAATGGGAGAACCAACCTGTGGTTGGATGGTTAGGAGGGCAGTGGCACCCCCAGCCCACCAGAGTTCAAATCCCAGATTTGACACTTTGGTGTCTCATAAAGGCGGAATATTCTTCAGTGGGAGGCGACGTTCCCGTCGACGACGAGGCGCTCGTGGTGACTTCGTCAATCTCAAGTCCCGCCGGATCAATTCTTCAACGCAGTCTCTTGGAGGTGCTCATAGGGGTAGGGTGTGCGTGTGTGCGTTCATAGGGGTGAGTGTGTGCGCGTATGTATGAGCGTCTTTGATTGTACTGTGTTTCGCAAAAAAAAAAAATGGGAGGTGGCTGGGGAGCCTGCTGTGTCGAAGGATATGGAAGGGTCGTCGGCATTGTCTGCGCGAAAGACGGAGGGGCCTGCACGGCGGACGGTGACTGCGCGCGCGCGGCCGACATATCGTCGAACAGAGTTGCGTGCACCGGACGTCGCAGCGGCTCCCGGGTTCTTCGGGCCTTTGGAGTTCGCCGGCGCACGGTTCAGGTCAATGGACGAAGGTGACGGCCCCGTCATGGACTCGCCCACCTCCGGTGACCCATCCCGTGGTCGGTACGCCGCCGCCCATGCGCCCCCATTTCGTGCCCAAATAGGGCGGTCGGCGGGGCGATTGACCTTGGAGGAAGGGGCCGGGTCACGGAGGAGGCCGAGCTCCCCACCGAGGCCGCGCCGGTGCCGGGGATGATCATGTGCTCGGCCGAGCGGCCGGGTGGCCGTAAAATAGCATGGCCTCGCTGCTCTTGAAGGAGACTGCTCTTCGCCTCCGTCCGGAGTTGGAGAAGCCTGCTCCGCCGCCCGCCGCCGCTCCAGCTCGGCAGCGGTTTCCCTCTTCCGTTGGTCCAGCCGCCTGCGCCGGTCGGCCCTCTTCCTCGCTCTCGAGCTTCCTCTCGCTCCGGGTGAGCTCGGCCTTCGCCTTCTTCGTCGGCGGCCCGGGGGGAGCTCGGCCACCGCCGGCTCAGGAGCCGCCTCCACGGCAGGAGCGGCAACGGCCGCGGGTGCCTCCTCTTCGATGGTGGCGGTGGTGTCGGGGGCGGTGGCGGCGGCGGCCGCTTCGTCGGCCATCTCTAGGTTTTGGGAGTACGGTGGAGTGTTTTCTGTTTTGGGAGGCGGACGGGCGGGCCGTGGGCGGACAAGGGAGGACGCGAGCGACCAGCCTTTCGCGTCCGCGGCCACGCAAACTCGTCCAAGATTTGGGCCGGGTTTGGATCGTCCCGGACGCCGCGGCCATCCGTTTTAGGGATGGGTCCGCGCGCTGGGCCGCGGTTTTGTCCGTTTCGACCCATCCGGACGCGCGGGCGCGGGATGGGTCGCCCGGTTGGAGATGCCCTTAGTCCCCCACTCTGGCTGACCTGTCCGCGCTGTGTAATCACCTCATTGGTCTTGCATGTTCATTCCCAATTACCCATCACATTTTTTCTCGTGATTTTCATCGTTTACATCAACAATCTTATTTTAGGGAGAATAAGTGATTGACGAAGGAAGAATGCTTCTAGGTGCATTCTCTTCGAAGAGGAAACAGCTAGGATTTGGAAATGGAAAGCATTGGAATATCTTCCAAGAGAATTAGTTGGCATTACTGCTTTTAGACGACCTTGGGGAAGAGCATTGAAACTAAATAAAATTTTAGAATATCACAAGTGGGAGGTGTACGAAGTGCGATTTTTTTGTCTTTTGAGTGTAGGGGTTTAACCTGCATGGATGATGAGCAGTGCTTTATCCGGGGACCTCAACTTAGCTACCACACCCTAACTTTGTGTCATATACAGATCATTTACTCTAGTGCTAGTAGAGCAAAGTTTTAATCATGCGTAGTTCAACAACATGTTTTGGATACTATGTACGATTAACTACCTGGGAAATGTGTTATCTTGTTTGTGCTCTGCCGTAAACACTCTAGGACCTGTTTGCAATTGGCGTAAATTGGACGTACACAAAATTTCTACAACAATTTCAAACAAACCCTTATGATTTCGGTGATCCAAAGGAAAAGAAAAGGTTGCGATATAAAGAAGTACACACGCCATTTCGTGCAAGTGCTTTGAAAGTTTTTGCAGTCCTGTTGAGAATAATGGGCAGCAGGATTTTATAACCAGCTAGCCTAAAAATTAATATTATTGTATCACGTTCAGCTTGAATTAACGGTTCCTAAATCATATTCCACTTAATTAATTGCCACTGGTGTCAACTTATGGTTCATGAACAACCCAAGGGTAACCGACGCCGTAGAGGGATCTGCCTAGAGCCCCAACCTATCAATACCACGATGGGCACTAGGACTAGTATGCCCACGGAACCGAGGAACTATATAGCATGAAGTAAGCACCACATCGTCTCAGGATATGTAGTCAACCCAAATCTTCAATAGTACACTTTTCATTATCCGACAGCAGGACTACTACCTCTTGTATAATCCTAAGCACTGTGAACCACAATGTGGTGAATGTTCTGGACATGTACAAGTTGACAAGGTATTAGCAACTGTGTGGTAACTAGGCATATTCATAATATGGGCACATGAACAGGTATAAGTACAGCTGCTATCCGTTGGACTAACTTCTTATTTTCTGGCGCCTTCCATTCTCAAATTTCGCCTGCAGCCATTACATAGATAGACAAAGGCATCAACTTACAGCAAGCTTATCTTTTTATGTGTCTCGTAACTATCAGTGAGAATCAAGAGGGTGAAGGTGATCTGACGCGGTGTCGAATAGGCGTGGAGGGGTCCATTTGTGTGTATATATAGAGGATACCAACATGATGTTGATTGACATGAATATGCATTAGTGTTTATGAGCTAAGGGATGTTACAGACTTACGTTGGAGTAACATGGTAGGTGACGAAGACAAAGCCGGTAGGTGACAAAGACAAAGCGCCGGACTGGAGTGATTCCCATAGTGAGGGGCCATATAGTTGGCAGTGAAAATTAGATCCACTCTACAAGGTATCTGCAGCTCCGCACATGCGATGCATGGCTGCTGCGCTACACTAGAAGGCAGCAGCTAGCGCAAGGCCTGATACGGCGTTGTATCGGTATCATACCTACAAATCATTGTTGCATGAGTCTATGTTTTTTTTTAAATGGGTAATGCCCCGGCCTTTGCACTAGTTGATGCATACAGCCTTTTATTATTAAATTCAATGTTTACATCTCATGGATCAGAGAGGATCGATACAAAAATCAACCATCGAAAAAGAAAGGGTGATTGTCTAGTCCTAGACATCTTGCAACCTATTAGTATGCCGCCAAGGTATCTTGAGCAACCATCAGCAGCCGGTTGCATCTCGTTACTATACACTCCTTCTGATCATCCGGGGATAGGAAACGCCAGCCATATGAATAACCTGCATTTTTTTGTAGAATCCTTTCTGTTCAAAACAATATTATTTCGACGGTTTCATATTGTCGAAACTAAAGCTGAAACACCAATGCGACCTTCGTTTTAGTATCTATACCATCGAACCAATTTCCAAACATATTGGTAATATTAGTTGGTGGTGAGATACCAAAAGTAGCATGAACAACACGCCAGACTAGTTTAGCAAAAGGACAGGAGATAAAAAGGTGATTCACCGTCTCCTACAAGTCACAAAAATAACATTTCGTACTCCCATTTCAATTCATTTTAGCTAAATTATCCCGTGTGATAAGTACTTTCTTATTTACGAACCACATAAAAACTTTTATCTTCAGTGGGATTTTCAGCTTCCATAGGTATTTTCTAAGAAAATGAGTATGTCGGTTCATTACTCCACATACAACGATTTAACTGTAAATGACCCTGAAGGCGTCAATTTCTAGACAAAAGAATCATGCTCATCGTTTAAATGTACATCTATTAGTCTGTGGCATAAATGTACCCAAGAGTCCCATTTGTTGCCAATTAAACGTCATGTGAAACCCATATTAATAGGGTTCGAGAACAACATATTTGCGACAGAGACATGTCTCCGTTGTGCAATGTTATATAAAGAAGGATAGTGATGAGCAAGTGGGAATAAACCTAGCCAACTATCTTCCAAAAATCGAACCGTAGTTACATCACCAACTTTGAAAAGATCTCTATCACAGAAACCATCTTTAACATTCACGAGACCTTTCCAAAAAGGTATGTTCTTAGGAAATGGTTACGCCCACAACGACGATGTACAATCCCCGCCGAGAGTTCAGTGGAGAATGGAAGAACAATTAAGTTAGCACAAATCCTTACGCTACGTGTAGTCCTACAGAGCTTTAAGATTGCCCATGTGATTCTCAGTCGACCAACGTCATCATGTTAATCGGTACTACTCCGTACCTCCGTTCCGCAATATAAGAAGACTATATATATTTTTTCCTAAAGGCAAATGAGATAGAGTTTGACGAAGTTCATAGAAATGTCTATTAAAACTATGATACTGTACTATATAAACATAATACAGTATGATAACGTATTTGAAGAGAATTATAAGCAAATATCTAGTTGACATAAATTAATATTTATTTACAATGTCGAGAATGAGATAAATCGTTACATTGGACACTAGTTATATGTTAGACCGAAGCAAATCAGACATGCGTTAGAATTAGCTTTAGCAGCACTCAACTTTACCCCACCGAGTAGAGTTTTCATAGAAGTAAGATTATGAAAATGAGTGTCGAATAAAAGGGAATGCAGTCTCATTCTCGCATAAGCTCCCAAAATTAAGTAAATTTAGAAAGCAAATTTCAGCTAGCGGATTTATTGCAACGAGCTAGCCCATCAAACTGAAAACTACTCGGGAGGAAACTGCATGTTCAGAACTAAATCCAACAACCCAAAAATCCTTAATCGACAGTGCTGTGTTGAGTCCCTCGTCGTCAATGTTCTTTTATGCTGCAACTTAGAGGCTACAGGAGTGCTCGCTCAATTTGGTAGCGAGTGTCTTGGTCATGTATAAATTGACCGTGGCTGCTCATGCTAGTAAACTTCTCTATCCAGATGTCTTCCATTCCCAAAGCTCCTCATTACTCCACAAGCAAGCATATAAGCAAAGAAACGACTTCCCCGTATCTGCTTGTTCTTATATCTCATAACTATCGTGTGAACTGCATATGATGTCCTTTTGCAACGAGTGGAACATGAAGGTGAGGTGACGACTGAAGCAGTAGCCTCTAGCATGAATGACTATATGTAGACGGGCATGATATGGAGTGATGAACTGACGGGAAGATGCTTTGGTGTTGCTGAGTTACCAGATATATACTGTACCATTGTATGGTAGGTAGACTGATCAGATATACATATCCCAAATTCTTCCGAGCGAGCGCGTGCCGGATGAAAGTCCTGGGCGCACACGCTATATGACAAAACGAGCTGGGCAGCGAGCGAAATTTCTTTCTCTCTGTATCCCTTCGGGCTTCGGCTAGCTTCTGCCACGGATGCTCGCCGCCCAGACCATCCATCTCCCCTCACCGGCGCATGTCTTCCGCCGCCGCAAAACCCTCCACCGTTCTCCTCTGGCGCTGCTTCTCCCCCTGGTCTCCTTCATTTTTGGTGCTCCCGCGCCGCCATGGTGCTCCGGCGAGCGGCGACATCGCACTCCGCCACCGTTTATCGCCAGTTTCAGGCTCGCCTGACCACCCACGAATCCCTTCGCCGTCGGACCACCCAAGCACGCTGCACTGGCTCCATGCGCCGGCGGGGAACACCGCAGCACGCCCCGCGCCGGCTCCCCAACAGACCACCCGGTTCCCTTCACCGGCGGACCAGCCCAGCGTGGCGCCTTTGCTGCCTGCGCCGGCTGACCAACCCAACCACGCCGCCTGCACCTACCCCGACCCCTTGCTACACCAGAATCCCCTCCATGTACCTCGTCTGAATCGCGCCGCTGGCCTCTCGCTCCACCGGATGCAGGCTGGTTGACTGAATTTTGCCGATGAGTTTCACTCCTGAAGCTACACAATCCCTGATGCATCGCTTCAGTTTGATGTGTAATATGTCTTTGTTGGTTCCTGGCTTAGATGCGAGACTAGATCTCGTGAGATCCACGCTGTAGCTTACTGCTCCATCGTGGGTAAGCTCCAAAGCAGAAAGGGAATTTTATGCCTTGCTCTAATGCAGAAAGGGAACTTTAGTGCTTGATAACGCCGTCCGACAAATCGACTTTCTCCGTCTAGATATTTTTGATGTCGAACGACGCAACTTTGATGCTCAAAAGCGCAATTTTGGTGTCTGAAAGAGCAAATTTGGTGCTAGACTGTGCAACTTTGATATCTAACGGTGCAATTTATGTACCTAAAAGAGCAAATTTGATGTTAGACGATGCAACTTTGATATCTGACGGTGCAACTTTGGTGCCTAAAAGAGCAAGTTTGGTGTCCACGACCCAAATTGGTGCTCGGTTCTACAAAGTTGTCTATTGATGTTATAGAGTTACTTACCGGATCGATAACTTGGCTAATGAGGCAACAAATTGCGATAATCGAGTAATTACTACTATGTGTTGAGATAATCAATTTTCTGAAATTTGCTTCGTTGGGACCAAAGTTGCTTCGTCGTTGCAAAATTTACTTCATCGGGACCAAGGGACCAAAGTCATTTTGTCAGGCATCAAAGTTGTTTCTTCGTTCTAAATGTTGCTAAGTTGCTTTTAGTTATTCTAAAGTTGCTTCCGTTGTTGTGAATCTAGTTTATTCTTCGCGCACCAAAGTTGCTTCCTATGGAGCAAATTTGGTGCCCGAGGGAGCTATTTGGTACCAATAGAGTAACTATGGTGCGCAACATTGCAACTTTGGTGCCCGACGACGTAATTTTTGAACCCTAAAGAGCAACTTTGGCTCTCGCCAAAGCAATATTAGTGCCCGACAAAGCAACTTTGGTTCACAACGTAGCGTTCAACGAAGCAACTTTAGTGCTCTACGAAGCAATTTTGATGCACAGCTGAGCAACTTTGGTTCTTGGAAAAGCAACTTTTGTGCTAACACAGAACCCGGGTGCGCAACTTTGAAGCTAATGGTGCAATTCTCACACCCAAGTTTTTTTCCTCTTTTTCTCTGTCTATGTTTGCCCCTTTTTTCTCACACCTTAGTTGTTGTACTAGTTCACGACAACTCTCACCAAGTTCAAAAAATCCGTGAGCAACTTCGTAACATATGTACACAACTTCAGATTTTGGTGCCCGGCAACACAATATAGGTGCCCGACTGAGCAATTTTTGTGTCCGACGGAGCAATTTCGGTCACCGACAGAGCAATTTTGATGTCCTAGAGAGCAACTTTGGTGCGCGACCGAGCAATTTTGATGCCAATAGAGTAACTCAGGTGTGCGGCAGAGCAACTTTGACGTACGCGAGGCACGCAAGGGTGAGGGTGGAGGATTGGTTGGCTTTGTTTCTGTCTTTTTTCGATGGATTGCTCGCTGGGGAACAAATGAACGGGAGAAACAACGAGTACAGAGGAAAATAGGAAACGATGTCGGGTCGAGCACGAGAACTTCTATGTTGGCACGAAAATTGCTCTATCGGACACAAAACGTGTTTAGTCGGCACTAAAGTTGCGCTGCCGGACACCAAAGTTACTCTACCAGCACAAAATTTTCTCTGTTGGGCATCAAAGTTGCGCCTTCGGGCACCAAATTTGTGTTGTTGGACACCAACGTTGCGTCTTCAGGCACCAAAATTGTGACGTCGGATATCAAAGTTGCCCTATTGAGCATTATGGCACAGTGGAATTTCATCGTCGCACACCAAAATTTCTCTTTTGGACACCAAAGTTGCGCTTATACGCACCAAAGATGCCCTGTAGGGTGCTAAAATTTGATTTGTTGAGCAATAGAATAGCACTTTCTGGCACCAAAATTGCCTTGTCATGTACCAAACTTGCTTTATCGGACACCAAAGGTGCACAGTTAGGCACCAAAGTTCCTCTAATGAACACTAAAGTTGCTTTAACTGGCACCAAAGTTGCTATTTTCAAAGTTGCTTTGTCGGATACCAAAGTTACGCCGTTAAGCACTAAAGTTGCTTTGGCGGGCATTAAAGTTGCTCCGGTGGGCACCAAAGTTGCTTTGATGCCAACATAGCAATTTTGTTACGTGATAGAGCAACCTTGATGCCCGATGGTGCAATTGTAGTGCACAGCTTTATAGCGGATGAATGAAGGGCACAACCCGACATTTATTTTACTATTTTCCTATGTTCTTGTTTTCTCTCCTGTCCCTTTTCTTCTACAACGAGGAATCCATCTCAAAAAAATGAGGAACAAAGCCGACCAATCCTTCCAATCATGTCCCTTGCGTGTCTCGCGCCGGAGGAACTTTAGCCCAACGACGCAACATTTGAACCCGACAGAGCAAACTTTTAGCAACTATTATATGATTTTAGGCAACAAAATAGCACCTACATGTTATTTTAGGTAACAAACTACGGGTAGGCAAGAAACTACTCCCTCCGGTCTTATTTAATTGACTCGAATTTAGTACAACTTTATACTAAATCTGAGTCAATTAAATAGAACCGGAGGGAGTAGCATTTTTAGCAACTATTATATGATTTTAGGCAACAACATTTTTCACATGGTAAGTACTCCGTACCAAACGTCTCTTTCACATGGGACCGACCACTCAATGTATGTGCACATCTCTCTCCATTTATCTTCTTCTGAGTAATATATTAGAGCATTTGGTGCACATGAGCACCAGTGCTCTCAGTTTTTTAAATATTAAAAAAAGTATATATCTGTGTTTCAAAAAATCAACACATTTATTCTATGAATACATATATATGTTCCGAATACTCGTGAGAAGTTTTGGTAGAAGTTGCATTGTATTTTGAGCTACAGGAAAAAAACAAATTTGTGGCTACGTATAGGGACGTATATTTGTCAGAAATTTGTCTTTTTTATATAGCTCAAAATATAATATATTTTTCTCCGAAATTTCTACCGTACGTTCGAAATGTTTATATGTATGTAGGTATTTAATTTCAGTTTTTTTGGAATTCAAATAATATGATTTTATAGCACCAGGAGCACTGGTGCTCATGTGCTAAAGACACTTTTCATTGATTTCCAAGCTACTTTAAGGCGTGAGGCTATTATATAAAGCCAGGGTGCGTGCGTTGTAAAGGGCAGATTGGAGTTACTGGCGTGTGCTAGGCGTCGGTCGCCCGATCTGGGTGCAAAAAATCGGTTGCTTCTACGTCCGTTCGATCATCATCATTCGGTCAGGAACCAGACCTTTTCTCGTCACGTCGTTTTCGCTGTCGCTGTCTACTGCGTTGTGCCAGGCGGGAGATGCATGTCTCCTCACGTCGCTGTCTACTGCCAACCGGAGGTGAGATCTTGCATGCCGTGTGATGATGGCAAGTGGGTCGAGCCCCACCATGTGCTATCTACTTACAGACATGTGTGCAAGCTTCTAGTGTGCACTAAGTACAAAAGAGTCTAATTTCTACCGTTCCACACGCAAGCTACATGTAGAAGATGTTGTTTAGATTGGACAGCGCTAGCCGGATCGACCAAACTTATTGGATATTTACAACATAATTTTGAACTTTTTCAACAAAAGTAGCACTTGTAGATTTGCAGCAAAAATTTAAAAGAAAATATATGAAGACGGTTGACACAAATTCTTTGGATGTTTACAACATAATTTATGATATTTTACAACATAAATAGCAATATAGTATTGCATCAAAATTCACGGCAAAAACTACAAAAATATGATTTACACAAAATCATTAGGAGTTTACAACATAATTTTCAAAGTTTTACAACAAAAATTAGCCCTTCTGTACTCCAACAAAATTTCATAGAAAAAATATAGAAGATGATCAACACAAAATCATTGGATGTTTACAACACAATTTTTGAACTTTTACAACAAAAATCAGCAAAATAGTACCAACGGTTGTAGGAAAGAAACTACTCCAAAAAATCCATTACCGGTCACTGGCTAGCTTGGTACATGTGTGCATGTAGTGCATGTAGCAGGAAAAGTAACTAGAGCTAGAGGAGAAACCGGCCAATATTAATCTTGCTAGTATTAGTAGCTACCAACCTAGCTGCGGGGCGGCATGCATGCATGTGACAAGTCACAAATAGAGTCATTTGCATACGACGAATACTAAAATATTACGTGAAGAGAAACTAGCTCGGTAGGGGAATTCCCTTTCTAGCGATCGAACGCTCTAGCGATCGGTTATTTCGTCCGCGCTGCTTCCGTTTTGTCGTTTAGCGTTAATATCGCATCATTTATTCCGTGGGCTTATTGCTTAGCATTAATCTCGCGTTTCCTTTTCGGTAGTTAAACGCATTTATTCCGTCAGCATTAACTCGCGAGCGTCAATCCCACGCGTACCATTTTTAAGCATTAAGCCCGCACTTTCTTTTCTATCGCTAAATCGCATTTATTCCAATATTCTGTTAGCATTAATTCATGAGCGTCAATCCAGGGCGCCACTTCCTTTTTTTCGTTTAGCTAATCCTATGTCAAGGTGGCGACGGGTACGGGGATGACCGGGGATGCCTCCACCGTCCCCGCCCCGATCCTCGCCGGTCCCCGTCCCCGCAAGTCCCCGCCAGCCTATCGGGGAGGAAACGGCCCCTGTCCCCGCCAATGTCGGGTACCCGGCCCCCGTCGGGTTCCCCACGGGGATGCGCGGCGGCACCAGTGACGAGAGGATGTGTGCGCGCGGTGCGGCGCCAGTGACGAGGGGATGCGGTGCGCGCGGTGCCGGCGACGAGGTGATGCGCCGCGATGCCGGCGATGAGCAGTTGCAGAACGACGCGCCGATGCGGGCGATGAGCTCCTTGCCGATGCGGGCGACTCCTTGCCTATGCGTTCAGACGACGAAGACCGATGCGGTCAGCGAGTGATGTCTACGGGAGCTTCTATTCTTGTAGACAGTGTTGGGCCTCCAAGAGCAGAGGTTTGTAGAACAGCAGCAAGTTTCCCTTAAGTGGATTACCCAAGGTTTATCGATCTCAGGGAGGAAGAGGTCAAAGATATCCCTCTCATGCAACCCTGCAACCACAAAGCAAGAAGTCTCTTGTGTCCCCAACACACCTAATAGGTGCACTAGTTCGGCGAAGAGATAGTGAAATACGGGTGGTATGAATAAGTAGTAGCAACGGCACCGAGAAAAGTGCTTTGCCCGGGACGATAAACAAGCGAGTAGTAACGCAGCGGTAGTAACGCAGTAAAAAGTAAACAAGCAGCGATAGCAGTATTTAGGAACGAGGCCTAGGGATTACACTTTCACTAGTGGACACTCTCAACATTGGTCACATAACAGAATAGATAAATGCATACTCTACACTCTTGTTGGATGATGAACACATTGCGTAGGATTACACGAACCCTCAATGTCGGAGTTAACAAGCTCCACAATAATGCTCATATTTTAGTAACCTTTAGTGTAAGATAGATCAAAAGACTAAACCAAGTACTAACATAGCATGCACACTTGTCACCTTCATGCATATGTAGGAGGAATAGATCACATCAATATTATCATAGCAATAGTTAACTTCGCAATCTACAAGAGATCATGATCATAGCATAAACCAAGTACTAACACGGTGCACACACTCGTCACCTTTACACACGTGCGGGAGGAATAAAACTACTTTAATAACATTGCTAGAGTAGCACATAGATAAATTGTGATACAAACACATTGCAATCATAAAGAGATATAAATAAGCACCTCACTATGCCATTCAACGGTGAATAAGTATTCTGTGAAATATAGCCTAAGAGACCCACACGGTGCACACACTGTCACCTTTACACACGTGGGACAAGGAGTCTCCGGAGATCACTTAAGTAAAACTCACTTGACTAGCATAATGACATCTAGATTACAAGCATCATCATATGAATCTCAATCATGTAAGGCAGCTCATGAGATTATTGTATTGAAGCACATAGGAGAGAGATGAACCACATAGCTACCGGTACAGCCCCGAGCCTCGATGGAGAACTACTCCCTCCTCATGGGAGCACGGCGGTGATGAAGATGGCGGTGGAGATGGCAGCGGTGTCGATGGAGAAGCCTTTCGGGGGCACTTCCCCGCTCCGGCAGGGTGCCGGAACAGAGACTCCTGTCACCCAGATCTTGGCTTCGCGATGGCGGCGGCTCTGGAAGGTTTTCCGTATCGTGGTTTTTCGCATCGTGGTTTTAGGTCTGGGACCTTTATATAGGCGAAGAGGCGGAGTCGGAGGGGCGACGAGGCGGCGACACCATAGGGCCGGCGCGGCCGGGGCCCGAGCCGCGCCACCCTATCATGCAGGGCCCACAGGGCCCCCTGCGCGGCTCTCGGGTGTTCCGGATGCTTCCGGTGAAAATAGAAACCCGGGTCTTCGTTTCGTCCAATTCCGAGAATATTTCGTTACTAGGATTTCGAAACCAAAAACAGCAGAAACGAGGAACTGGCACTTCGGCATCTTGTTAATAGGTTAGTTCCGAGAAAATGCACGAATATGACATAAAGTGTGCATAAAACATGTAGGTATCATCAATAATATGGCATGGAACATAAGAAATTATCGATACGTCGGAGACGTATCAAGCATCCCCAAGCTTAGTTACTGCTCGTCCCGGCAGTGTAAAACGATAACAAAGATAATTTCGAAGTGATATGCCATCATAACTTTGATCATACTATTTGTAAACATATGTAGTGAATGCAGCGATCAAAACAATGGTAATGACATGAGTAAACAACTGAATCATAAAGCAAAGACTTTTCATGAATAGTACTTCAAGACAAGTATTAATAAGTCTTGCATAAGAGTTAACTCATAAAACAATAAATCAAAGTAAAGGTATTGAAGCAACACAAAGGAAGATTAAGTTTCAGCGGTTGCTTTCAACTTGTAACATGTATATCTCATGGATGATTGTCAACATAGAGTAATATAACAAGTACAATATGCAAGTATGTAGGAATCAATGCACAGTTCACACAAGTGTTTGCTTCTTGAGGTGGAGAGAAATAGGTGAACTGACTCAACATAAAAGTAAAGAGAATGGTCCTTCAAAGAAGAAAGCATCGATTGCTATATTTGTGCTAGAGCTTTTATTTTGAAAATATGAAACAATTTTGTCAACGGTAGTAATAAAGCAATATGAGTTATGTACATTATATCTTACAAGTTGCAAGTCTCATGCATAGTATACTAATAGTGCCCGCACCTTGTCCTAATTAACTTGGACTACCGGATCTTTGCAATGCACATGTTTTGACCAAGTGTCACAATGGGGTACCTCCATGCCGCCTGTACAAAGGTCTAAGGAGAAAGCTCGCATTTTGGATTTCTCGCTTTTGATTATTCTCAACTTAGACATCCATACCGGGACAACATGGACAACGAGATAATGGACTCCTCTTTAATGCATAAGCATGTGGCAACAATTATTATTCTCATATGAGATTGAGGATATATGTCCAAAGCTGAAACTTCCACCATGAATCATGGCTTTAGTTAGCGGCCCAAAGTTCTTCTCTAACAATATGCATGCTCCAACCATGAAGGTGGTAGATCTCTCTTGCTTCGGACAAGACGGACATGCATAGCAACTCACATGATATTCAACAAAGAATAGTTGATGGCGTCCCCGAAACATGGTTATCGCACAACAAGCAACTTAATAAGAGATAAAGTGCATAAGTACATATTCAATACCACAATAGTTTTTAAGCTATTTGTCCCATGAGCTATATATTGCAAAGGTGAATGATGGAATTTTAAAGGTAGCACTCAAGCAATTTACTTTGGAATGGCGGATAAATACCATGTAGTAGGTAGGTTTGGTGGACACAAATGGCATAGTGGTTGGCTCAAGTATTTTGGATGCATGAGAAGTATTCCCTCTCGATACAAGGTTTAGGCTAGCAAGGTTATTTGAAACAAACACAAGGATGAACGGTACAACAAAACTCACATAAAAGACATATGGTAAACATTATAAGACTCCATACCGTCTTCCTTGTTGTTCAAAACTCAATACTAGATGTTATCTAGACTCTAGAGAAACCAAATATGCAAACCAAATTAGCAAGCTCTAAGTATTTCTTCATTAATGGGTGCAAAGTATATGATGCAAGAGCTTAAACATGAGCACAACAATTGCCAAGTATCAAATTATCCAAGACATTTTAGAGTTACTACATGTAGCATTTTCCAATTCCAACCATATAACAATTTAACGAAGAAGAAACTTCGCCATGAATACTATGAGTAGAGCCTAAGGACATATTTGTCCATATGCTACGAAGGAGCGTGTCTCTCTCCCACACAAGCATTTATTCAAACAAAAACAAAAACAAAAGCACACGGACGCTCCAAGTAAAGTACATAAGATGTGGCCGAATAAAAATATAGTTTCAAGAGAAGGAACCCGATAATTTGTCGATGAAGAAGGGGATGCCTTGGGCATCCCCAAGCTTAGACGCTTGAGTCTTCTTAGAATATGCAGGGGTGAACCACCGGGGCATCCCCAAGCTTAGAGCTTTCACTCTCCTTGATCATAGTATATCATCCTCCTCTCTTGACCCTTGAAAACTTCCTCCACACCAAACTCGAAACAAACTCATTAGAGGGTTAGTGCATAATCAAAAACTCACATGTTCAGAGGTGACACAATCATTCTTAACACTTCGGACATTGCTCAAAGCTACCTGGAAGGTAATGGAACAAAGAAATCCACCCAACATAGCGAAAGAAGCAATGCGAAATAAAAGGCGAGAATCTGTCAAAACAGAACAGATCCGTAAAGACGAATTTTAAAAGGGCACCAGACTTGCTCAAATGAAAATGCCCAAATTGAATGAAAGTTGCGTACAATCTGAGGATCACTCACGTAAATTGGCATAATTTTCTCGAGTTACCTACAGAGAATTAGACCCAGATTCGTGACAGACAAAGAAATGCGGGACTGCGCAGATAATCCAAATCTAGTATTTACTTTACTATCAAAGACTTTACTTGGCACAACAAAACACAAAACTAAGATAAGGAGAGGTTGCTACAGTAGTAAACAACTTCCAAGACACAAATATAAAACAAAGTACTGTAGCAAAATAACACATGGGTTATCTCCCAAGAAGTTCTTTCTTTGTAGCCATTAAGATGGGCTCAGCAGTTTTAATGATGCACTCGCAAGAAATAGTATTTGAAGCAAAAGAGAGCATCAAAAGGCAAATTCAAAACACATTTAAGTCTAACATGCTTCCTATGCATAGGAATCTTGTAAATAAACAAGTTCATGAAGAGCAAAGTAACAAGCATAGGAATATAAAACAAGTGTAGCATCAAAAATTTCAGCACATAGAGAGGCATTTTAGTAACATGAAAATTTCCACAACCATATTTTCCTCTCTCATAATAACTTTCAGTAGCATCATGAGCAAACTCAACAATATAACTATCACATAAAGCATTCTTATCATGAGTCTCATGCATAAAATTATTACTCTCCACATAGGCATAATCAATTTTATTAGTTGTAGTGGGAGCAAATTCAACAAAGTAGCTATCATTATTATTCTCATCAAGTGTAGGAGGCATAGTATAATCACAACAAAATTTGCTCTCCGTAGTAAGTGGCACCAAAAGACCACTATCATTATAATCATCAGAAATAGGAGGCAAAGTATTATCAAAGAAAATTTTCTCCTCAATGCTTGGGGGACTAAAAAGATCATGAAAACCAGCTTCCCCAAGCTTAGAACTTTCTATATTATTATCAACAATGGTGTTCAAAGCGTTCATACTAATATTACTACCAGGCATGCAAATAAGATTTCATAGGTTTTTTAATTTTCGCATCAAACAATCCATGTTTTAAATCAGGAAATAGAATAAGAAGCTCATTGTTGTCCATTATGCCAAACTAGTGTAAACAAGAAACAAAAAGATGCAGTTGCAGGATCTAAAGGAAATAGCTTCGAGCACAAACACAATGGCGCCGTGAAAAGCATCGTACATCCGGAACCGGAGTATGAGTGCCTTTTACCTTTCCTCCCCGGCAACGGCGCCGTGAAAAGTGCTTGGCGCGTAGTTGACGAGGGAGGAAAAGTGCTTAGTTGCCGGGCTTGCCAATGTGTGAGTGCCGTTTACCTTCCCTCCCCGGCAACGGCGCCGGAAAAGTGCTTGATGTCTACGGGAGCTTCTATTCTTGTAGACAGGTGTTGGGCCTCCAAGAGCGAGAGGTTTGTAGAACAGCAGACAAGTTTCCCTTAAGTGGATTACCCAAGGTTTATCGATCTCAGGGAGGAAGAGGTCAAAGATATCCCTCTCATGCAACCCTGCAACCACAAAGCAAGAAGTCTCTTGTGTCCCAACACACCTAATAGGTGCACTAGTTCGGCGAAGAGATAGTGAAATACAGGTGGTATGAATAAGTAGTAGCAATGGCACCAGAAAAGTGCTTTGCCCGGGACGATAAACAAGCGGTAGTAACGCAGCAGTAGTAACGCATGACAGTAGTAACGCGATAAAACGAGTAAACAAGCAGCGATAGCGATATTTAGGAACAAGGCCTATGGATTACACTTTCACTAGTGGACACTCTCAACATTGATCACATAACGAGAATAGATAAATGCATACTCTACACTCTTGTTGGATGATGAACACATTGCGTAGGATTACACGAACCCTCAATGCCGGAGTTAACAAGCTCCACAATAATGCTCATATTTTAGTAACCTTTAGTGTAAGATAGATCAAAAGACTAAACCAAGTACTAACATAGCATGCACACTCGTCACCTTCATGCATATGTAGGAGGAATAGATCACATCAATATTATCATAGCAATAGTTAACTTCGCAATCTACAAGAGATCATGATCATAGCATAAACCAAGTACTAACACGGTGCACACACTCGTCACCTTTACACACGTGCAGGAGGAATAAAACTACTTTAATAACATTGCTAGAGTAGCACATAGATAAATTGTGATACAAACACATTGCAATCATAAAGAGATATAAATAATGTGGTGACCCGGCATACCACTGCATGGTGTAGTATGCAAGTCTGATATAACACCAATGAAACACCGTTCCACTAGTATTATATCGCTCAGAGTGGTACAACAGAAACATATGCGGGTCCAAGGCATGTCTATAGAATTACATACATACTCTTTACATAAGATCAGCACAGACCTCCTACTTTACAATGAGGTAAATCCGCAAATAAACTCCGGAAGAACGACTCGTAGTCTAATCCTATCATGAACTCTATTTGTAGAGTATTTGACTAGCTATAGGGTCTATGAATAGATTCTAGCTAAATAGGAACTAGGTTTAGGAAGCTAGTTCCCTTCTATGGCTAAACTAGGTTTTCTCCTTGTTGGATGTGGTATCTGACTCCTCTGACAGGTCCTGTCTCTTGAAGTAGTTGTTGACTCCTCGGCCTTCGAGTTGTACTGTAGATCCTCCTTCGATGCTTCCATATCTAAGCAGGGGATTTAAGAGTGGGATGAGTACGAGCGTACTCAACAAGTTCATTATAGGAAAGAGGTGTTTAATGCACTAGCTACGGCATTAGACCAGAAAGTCTAATACCAATGCAGGTTTTGATAACCATTTCTTCAAAAGGTTGCTTTTATTCAGAAGAACTATGTCCGTCAGCCTTCACCGGTTTACTAGAACTTCATGGAGCTCCTTTCCGGCAGCGTTCGTAGTTCCATATCCCGGAACAGGGAGTGACAGGTCACGGTTCTTTACACTCTGCAGAGGTGTGTTGCTTTACCCATAAGAGATCTTAACCTTGGTGCCAACCGGGCAATTTCCCCGTCCACACTTCCTTTGGTGTGAGGCCCGGTATAAGGTCTAGCCAATCATGTTCCTCCGCTACCTCGAACACCCACCCTTTGTTGCATGCGCCGACCCTGGGTCCACGTCGGTCCCATTATTCCCGTATTTCAGGGTGGACCCCGACCACGACAACAGATGCTTGGGCTCTACCATACACTCCTACGCCGGTGGCTGCAACCCATCCTAGACCGCAATACCGTGGGGACTTAGGACTCCCCAGCCTCACCATCTTGCTCCTTCGGGCGACAAGTGTACTACGGACTATGCCGTGGGGACTTAGGACTCCCCAGCCTCACCAGCTTGCCCCCTTGGATTACAAGTGTACTACGGTAAAGCGCATCCGTTGATGAACGAGAGGTGGAAACACTTTTGACTACTCCGTCCCACTCCGGATCTTATGGTTAACACGGGTATTACGGCACAAGAATCACTGGCGACATTTGTTGTTTAATCCTAGATGGATATAAACCCGTGCAATGGAACCTCCACCATATCAACACAATCCATGGTTCCATTGCCCACCACATAGTCATATTCATAGTTATGAAAGTAGTGGTTTTGATTTTTATGCAATAGTGTTAACCATAATACTTTGCAAGTAATTTGATAGAAATACTCAAATGACATGAGCAAGTGATGAACTTGCCTTTCTTGACCGCAAGATTATGCAGGCAAGGTCTTCGATACGCATTAACTCCAAATTCTGAAATAGCATCATCGTCCGGTAAGGACGATGTTTAAAAGATTGGCAAGGATGCAGTAATGCATAAGTATGAGATGCAATCGCTCTAGCGTGACCTAACCCCGATGATTTAGGATCAGTGAGTTGTAATGATTGGTTTAGGGTGTGTTGCACTTTTAGAATGATTCACATATAAAGTTTTTATTCAGGTGTGACTACTTGGTATCATGAACAGGTATATAATAAAGCACAGTAATCAATTGAGCACACAAAGAATGATAATTGGCATAATGTTAACAAGTAAAGAACAAGTGGTCGAGTTTTAGTACTATATGGCATGGTTGATGATTAATTATCATATACTTTAAAAGAATAACTTTTGAGGAACATGTTCTTTGATAAAGAACAAGTATGATAATTAAATTGAGGGGGTTCTATGGTTGACTCGTGGTTTCAAGTTAATTTCTGGAGTAAGTATTAGATGGATCACAACCTAGTTGGATTCATCAGCTACTAGTCTTGTATTGTTGAATTAAGCCTAAACATCTTAATTACCAATAGTTGCTATCAAGGTGGCATACCTTGTTGGTGATAGTTGGCTAGGGTTTATAGGTCCTTATAAGCAGGGTTGATGATGATTTCCTTATTTTCTTCAAAAGAATAACTTTTGAAGAACATACTTCTTAAATAATAAGAAGTATATCAATTAGGGTTGAAGTGGTCTAGGTTTTACTGTTGGTTCTATTAAGTAAGGATTAATTGGTTCCTGAATAGGATGGTTGATAAATATCCAATACTAGTAGGGTTTAGTGGAATATGGTTAGGTAATGCTCAGTGTTTTGGCATAGTTGCTCTCGAGGTTCATCACATTGGTGTGATGCTAAGCATGGATAGTAAGGGTGATGTTTCTGGGAATTGAAACTAGGGTTTAAGCTTGGTTGATCCTACTTGATCAACTAGGTTTAGTGATATGCATACATGGAATACTAAATTTCTAGTGATAGGGTTCTACATTTTATGTGGACATAGGTATGTCTTTTAGTTGCCAATGATGGCTCTATGATTTGAAATAAAGTACCATGATCACCTGTTCTAACCTTGGTTTTAGGTTAGAAGCAAATTAGGGTTCACATGTAATAATGGAACTAGGGTTCCTAGTAGAGTTAGGATTTTAGGGTTCCACATACAATTATGAGGTTGTGTTCTTTATTCAATATGGAATTAGGGTTTCTTAATCACCATATAGTTATTAGCTTGATAACTTCATTATAAAGTTGAAGTTATTAATAATTTTGAATTAAAAATAATATGGGATTTGACATTTTCTTATTTTTAAAGAATTAATAATTAAGACAATTATTAATAAGGGTTTAAATCCTCCTATTAAGGATTTAATAAATTATAAACAAAGGAAAATTAGTTTTAATATTTTCCTTATTTTCTTACTGGTTTTTATTAATTTTTGGAAGTTTTTATTAATTATTGAATTTTAATTGAATTTGGAATTAATGGAAAAGGCTTAATTAATAAGTATTAAATAATTGAATTTTTATTAAAAATAAAAATTTCATATTATATTTTTATTGGATAGAGTTTACCTTTCTAAGAATTTTGATATCTTATTTATAATTTTCTGAGTTATAATGAATTTTCTATAAATCTGCAAAGTTTCAGATATTAATGAAAATTGAAATTTAAACAGGAATACTACTTGTACCGGTTCAATTCTAACCACAGACAATGACAGATGGGGCCCGAATCCATGTCAGCGGCCACCTGGACAAAGACCGGTCAAAGACCTTGTGAGGGACCCACTGGCCACGTCGCTCTTGCCGGCGGCTTGACGCCGGCGGCCAGAGAACGACCGCGCCGCCGATTTAGGGCCTTCCCCGATGCGCGGCTAAGCTCTCTCGACTCCTCTCGACACGCGGAACCCCGTGGTGGTGTTGGATTTCTGAACGGATCACCGGGCCTCGCCGGCAAACATGCCCGCGGCGGAGCAACGCCGGTGAGATCTCGAATCGCAAGCTACCGTTGATGAAATTGCAAGAATAAGAGTTCACCGGGTGCGCACACTCACCCCGGTTCCGTTGAGCCGGTCGCCAAGGCCGGGAAGGTCGGAGACGACGACGATTTGAAGATTGCCGGCGAGCCCGAGCGAAAGGGAACGATCGATTTCGCCCGATTTAGCACGCCATTTCTTGATTCCTTTTACCGCAGCGATCCTCACACTCATGCGCTTCTCATGGTCTACCTCTCGGGTCCATGGGGTGGCCTCCTCCGATGAATTATGCTCGACACCGGCGACCACTGTGAGGTGGTGGCGAGAAATAGGGAGGTTCGGAGGGCAATTGTGCGAGCAGAGAGACACTAGGGTTCTTTGGTGATGCTTGGAAAGGTCTTATAGCTCACGGGGAGGTCGGCAACGTCGACACGACGGCGACGATCGGCCGGGATGCACGACGAAGTCGGTGCTACTATCGGGCACGAATCTTGGCGAACTCGGATGCGATGGACGCGAAAGAGGTTATGGGCACCTTAGGCTTGGTCCTTGGCGTCCGCACGCTCTTATCCTCGACGAGGAGGTGGCCGGCGAAACCTTGCACGCCGTCGCGGTGGCGTCCATGCGGGGAAGACGAAGACCACGTCTTCTCGCACGATTTTTAAAGCGAGGTGAATCGGTATGTGGGTTGGGTTGGGTTGGCCTGGTGGGCTGCTGCTAGGCTGTTGCTGATGGGCTTCTGGTGGGTTGCCACGGCCAGGTGAGCTTCTTTCTTCTTTGTCTTTTTATTTCTGTTTTTTTTTTCTTTTCCTATTTTTTATTTTGAATCTGATTTGAATTCAAATATTGCTGGCAGGTTGCTTATTATATTAATTAAATTAAGATGTAGTGCCAGGACTATGACACCACTCTTTTATTTAAAACAAGTATTTTATATTTGATTATATTTCATACTTGTGTGTTTATTCAAAATAACAAATAGGCATGAATTTATATTTACTCTTTAATTTTCTTTTTCTTGGTGAGTCAATCTGTTTTGAATTGTTGGAGTTGAGTACTTCTACTCTAAGGATTTTAGGAGTTAACATTAGGGTTGGATCTATTATTTAAGAATTGGTTCACTTGCATATGATTTATGTGAGCCTAATTATTAGGGTCTTACAATTATTATAATCCTATTTCAATGTTATCACTATTCTTATCTTTGAAAATATCTAGGGTAGATATTGTTTCTAGAATGGTTTGGTCTTGTTTACAAGGTTAAGTGGTTGATCACCACACATGGTTTAACTAAGGGTTTTAAACTAGGTTTATCTTATGCTCCATAATTAAGTATAGGTTTTAACTAGTGAACAATTCTAGGGTTCTCATTACATTTCCTAATGACAATTGGTTTGAATCTCACTTAGGGCCTAGCTTTATGTTATGATCACCATAGTGATACATAAACTAAGGTTGAGATTTAATTCTAGGTTGTAGAGATGAGATGACACCATATTGCATGTGCTAGGGTGAATTTCCCCTAACCATGATAAGGTGGTGGCTTAATTAACATTTATGTTCTCCTTTAGTTACTAAGATATTGAGAATTGGTTTTATCTTCTCCCAATTTATCTTCTATTTTTATCCCCAATGTATCATTAAAGTAACTATATTGGTATTACTTATTTTTTATAGTTAACTTTGGTCAAATGGATTGTTGGTTTCTCACCATATAGAGTATGGAGTTTTACTCTAAGGTTTTCTTAGGTTGTTTAGTTTCTGAAGTATGGATATGGTAGGATTCTTCTTATGATCATCAAGTGATTCACAAGTTAAGGTTAGGATATAAATCTAGAGTTTCTTACTAGTGATCTCCCTATAATTTAATGTGGAAATGGGATCTCCTTATACTAGTAGGGTTTAACTTATCCTCACATATCTCCAAAGCATGATTATATATGATCATCTTGTTCTTAATATCTTTACTTCAAATTCTTAGGGTTTATGATCATTACACAATTTATAATGATCAATGTTTGGATTCCTAATGTATGTCTCATTAAATAGGTTTTCACTTCCATGATCAAGTATTGCCTTGATCAACTAGGGTATAATATCTCTCTTATAGTTTCTTGGGTGGACATGGCTATGGTTGTCTCAATAGATTATATCCCAGGAGAATACCTGAGATATTCTGTTAGGGTTCTACTTAAACAATGTTGATATTATCATCTGGTTATATGGATAGTTTTCTCCCTCATATTCAAGTGTGGGCTTAACTTTCTTGAGTGTAACATCTTAGCTTGAGCTCCCTCATAAATAGATAGTTATTCTAGGGTTTCTCTCAAAGACAATGATTTGAATTCATGGATGAATATCCAAGGTTTGACTCAAAGTTTGTTATTACTTCTTTATTAAATAATGTAGGACTCTCATCCCTCTAGGTTTGATGTAATATTAATTTAGAATAGAGAAGGATTATATTCCTTAGTTGGATCTCCTAGTCTTGTCTCCAAGATTGAAATAGAATGAATACCATGAGGTTCATGTTAGGATCAAGGATTAGTTCAAGACATGGAAAAGATAAGTGAAGAATAGTTTCTTCATTTATTGTTACTTGATTTCCAATTACATGAATGTTCATATGTTATGGCAAGGAATATCATGTTGTGATCTTTAATAAGGTACAGTAGTTGATCCTTGATTAATAAGTTCTTGTGTTGATTATCAGTTCCATTTGACCTAACCCCTTGGTTCAAACTATCTCTACCCAAAGCAAGGTTTTAACAAAGTCACATTGAGGTTTATAGCGCTTGACTTGATGAGCTAGTTCAATTCCACCAAGGTCAAGTGAAACTTCGAGTCATCGTGGACCGTTTTACTTTAAAGCGCGAAAATTCCCAGCATTTTCTATGCATGAATGCAATGCACACATCTGTTTCCTCTATTTTTGTAACCCCATTACCTGGGATATTACGGTCTCTACCCCTTAAACTAAACTTCGTCCTCGAAGTTTGAACTCTCTTACGTTTCGGAGTGTGGATCCGACTTGTGCAGTACTACTTCTTTCTCGAACTCCGTGGTGATCTTACCTGGATATAATTGAATATATCCCTTGTCCAGATTCTTCCTGGAATCCATTAGGGTTTGTCTCTCGAACATAAGTTTCTCCCTCCAGCTCTATGATTTTTCTCTCGGAATCTAATAATACCTGTCTCTGAACCATGGCTCTTACTATGATTCATTGATTTCTTCCAACTATTATAATCTTGTTCCCTATCTCATTGAAGATTCAATGATTGGAACTTCTTCTTGTCCTGGCAGTCTTTATTGAGGACTAATTGGATAGCACTCTCCTATTTGATAAAATAGGTCTTTGTTTTTCCCTTACTACCAAAAGTGCAGTAATGGTACTTGGTAAGGCACTTACCATGGAAATGGTTGTGATGGTTTATTTTCCTAGGAATGGTTTAGACTCATTTAGTCCATCCAATCATGGTTTATAATTGATGCTTATAACTATTTTGGGTTATTTAGGTTCCATGAAAGGAATCTTTCAAATGGACTTTAGTTTTGGTATAGTCAACATCCTTCAGTCTTTGGCCTTCTCGGACTGTATTTGGTCTACGGTATTTTCTTCTTCCAACTTCATTAACATTAGCCAACTTGAGCTTACGTACTTCTGAGTAGATATTACTCACTTTCTCAAGTTATAGTCCACTTCTTACTTCCTCGAGGTATAAATCTCGACTTCTGGTCTGACATCCTTCTGAAAGTATTGTTCAACAATCTTATGAGAATAAGATCGAACATCCTCTCAGTTCAGACCCTCATCAACTATCTTGCTCAAAGTATTGAGTCATTGTACATCCAACTCAATCTTTACTCTACCCCTTAGAGTTTACTTATGTTCTTCGACTCCTTTTCTTCCAACTATTGAGCTTATGATTAGAATATTAATTAGTCTGGGTCTAGCTTATGGTTTGTACTTATTCTAAGGTCTCGCGAAGAATGTTGGTGGTGTATCCACTCAATTGTGGACATCCAATGTGAATCCTTCGACTAAATGATTATAGATCTAGCTATTTGTCTGACAAGATTTTTATTTGTTCACAAACTTTTGTTACAAATAATTAAATCGTGGACTATTTGTATTACCAATTGATACCAGCTGTGACTATTTGATATCTAAAAATGGATTCTATTATAGGTTCTGATCAACTGGACGAGACATCTTCTACTTTATCTCACAGTATTGATACTATACCAATTGTGGTCTTTTGATATCAACTATGGTCTTCTTATGTCTGCTATGATTTCATATATCACCTTCCTTCATTCAGGTTTTATTTTGCAAGAAAACCACTAGCCGACACTATGAATATAGTATCCTAAGTGATTTCCCATGCATTCCCTCTTCCATAATGACTATGGTTCTACTTCCACTACTCCACAGTCGTCATATTTCTCACCTTCATGCTTCCTATGTACTAAAGTACTCCTCTGTTGAGGTAAAGCATGAGTTTTGGTTGGTACTTCCTTCTGAATATTGTGGTTGCTTCCCACAACTTTGTTTCCTTTTCTCGAAGAACCTTCATCTTGTCTCCGGAATCTTCACAATTCGTCACTTCCTCACATGAATACCATTACCCTCTAGATCTATAGCATCAAGTAAGGACTTGATATTGCAACATGCATTTGCATATCAAAGTCTAACTTCATGTATGGATCTAGTCAAACAATGAAGATCCAATAAAATCCAAGAAGATTCAGCTTTGTGCATATAATACACACCATCATAAGCCTCGAATATGATTGTTGAGTAAGACATCTCTAAACATCAGTGCTCGATGTGTAGTATATAACACCACATAAGATAGGTTTATATTGTGATACTTAGCACGAGTATATGGGATTCTACTATTTGTCTCAACATTTACCTTGATTGCACAATTGCAATGAGATAAACTTGACACAAAGTGGTCTGGAATAGTTCAAGTTAACCTAGTTTTCTTTGGAAGTACTACTTAACTTCCATTTTTGTTGAGGACTAACTCACATGATATGTCTAGGTTCTAGTATGGCTACTCTAAACACATATCTATTGGAATATAGCTTCTATCCTTTCAAGTGTTTCTATCATAAACCTATGGTCATGATGTGCTTGGCGCACCTCCCATATTTTTGGAACACAGTTCTTGCACTAATATCTGGCTTCTTATTGTACTTCTCCTAAATATTTATAATATTCTGTTCCATCACATAATGATTCTCAGGTGAATCTTATATGAATAGCAACTCTACCATGTAAGTAGACATATATTAGTCCTATCACTCTTCCTTATTTCTATCTCTCTTACTTACCTCTCATGATTGACTCATCATGGTCTATACTACCTCATATAACTCATAGTTATCACTTACTAGCAACTGTTTTCACACATCTAGATAATTTTACTTACTCATTACTTAACTTGGTCTACAACTTCTATTAGGATATCTTAATTATCTTCATCAATTGATATAACTCCTATTACCAGTCTGGATAACTCTTACTTAATCATAACATATGTTGGTACACATCTTCCAATAGGATATCTTCCTTATGGTTGTATCCTTTCTTTGGACTACCATGTATTGTATACCAACTGTGATCTACTCATCTATTGTTGTATGGACTTAATGGTATGCTACATATTTGGGATTAACTAACTAACTTTGGAAGGATAAGTAAGAAATGTTGACTCAAGTGTGTCAGGATTATTTTCAAGTGAATATCCATCTTAAGTCATTAAAAGTATTGGTTTAGCTAAGACAACTTCCTATAGACACTACCAATCCTATAGGTCTCCTTTGAAGGGTTTTAATCGTAGGGTCAAAGCATTTGCTCTGATACCAACTGTGGTGACCCGGCATACCACTGCATGGTGTAGTATGCAAGTCTGATATAACACCAATGAAACACCGTTCCACTAGTATTATATCGCTCAGAGTGGTACAACAGAAACATATGCGGGTCCAAGGCATGTCTATAAAATTACATACATACTCTGTTACATAAGATCAGCACAGCCTCCTACTTTACAATGAGGTAAATCTGCAAATAAACTCCAGAAGAACGACTCGTAGTCTAATTGACATAGGCATCCCAAATGGGCCTGCCGAATATAGTACCCGGGGTTTATTGAAGGCCCACTACCCGAAGAATAAGAAGATTCGGAAGCCCAAGATGTGATTAAGGAAAAGATAGAGTTGTAATAGGAAGTGTTATTTGTAATCTGGCGGGATGAGTTAGAAACCGTCCCGGACTCTGTAACTTGT
>NC_061510.1:351793525-351828631 GCF_022539505.1 Lolium rigidum
TCAAGTGAAACTTCGCATCTGATCGTTTTACTTTAAAGCGCGAAAATTCCCCAGATTTTCTATGCATGAATGCAACGCACACATCTGTTTCCTCTATTTTTGTAACCCCATTACCTGGGATATTACAAATAAGCACCTCACTATGCCATTCAACAGTGAATAAGTATTCTGTGAAATATAGCCTAAGAGACCCACACGGTGCACACACTGTCACCTTTACACACGTGGGACAAGGAGTCTCCGGAGATCACTTAAGTAAAACTCACTTGACTAGCATAATGACATCTAGATTACAAGCATCATCATATGAATCTCAATCATGTAAGGCAGCTCATGAGATTATTGTATTGAAGCACATAGGAGAGAGATGAACCACATAGCTACCGGTACTGACCCCGAGCCTCGATGGAGAACTACTCCTCCTCATGGGAGCAGCAGCGGTGATGAAGATGGCGGTGGAGATGGCAGCGGTGTCGATGGAGAAGCCTTCCGGGGCACTTCCCCGCTCCGGCGAGGTGCCGGAACGGAGACTCCTGTCCCCAGATCTTGGCTTCGCGATGGCGGCGGCTCTGGAAGGTTTTCCGTATCGTGGTTTTTCGCATCGTGGTTTTAGGTCTGGGACCTTTATATAGGCGAAGAGGCGGAGTCGGAGGGGCGACGAGGCGGCGACACCATAGGCTGGCGCGGCCAGGGCCAAGGCCGCGCCACCCTATCATCTGGGGCCCACAGGGGCCCCCTCTGGCGGCTCTCGGGTGTTCTGGATGCTTCCGGTGAAAATAGGAACCTGGGTCTTCGTTTCGTCCAATTCCGAGAATATTTCGTTACTAGGATTTACGAAACCAAAAACAGCGAAAAACAGGAACTAGCACTTCGGCATCTTGTTAATAGGTTAGTTCCAGAAAATGCACGAATATGACATAAAGTGTGCATAAAACATGTAGGTATCATCAATAATATGGCATGGAACATAAGAAATTATCGATACGTCGGAGACGTATCAGCGAGCCAGCGAGGTCCGGAGATGGGCGGAGTGCTACCGCTAGCGCTAGGTGTCCGGTGTCCCTCGCGCGATTTGGGGAGTTATGAGCAGGGGGGCGGCGGGCGGCGGCTGAGTGAGGGAGGG
This sequence comes from Lolium rigidum, assembly GCF_022539505.1. Lineage (NCBI taxonomy): Eukaryota > Viridiplantae > Streptophyta > Magnoliopsida > Poales > Poaceae > Lolium > Lolium rigidum. Next base: position 351,794,649 of record NC_061510.1, read on the forward strand.
AGAAAGAGGAGTGGGTGGGCCGGTTTGGAGAAGTTAGGTTTTTTTATATATATATGAGGTCTCTTATTACACTGACAGGTGGGGTTTCGGGTCCCCGTGGAGTACCCGCGGGGGGATTTCCATCCCCGTACCCGCCCCGTTTCGTTACCGGGTACCCGCCCCGCTGTCCCCGCAGGGCGAATTTGCTCCCCATCCCCGGTTCTTAGCGGGTAATTACCCGCGGGTACCCGTCCCCACGGGGAAAACTGCCATCTTGAATCCTATGCACTTCCTTATTTTGGGGATAATTCGTGTTTTCCGTTAGCATTAATTCAGATGGGTTTATTTTTTATTTTTCTAGCGTTGCCTTTATTTCATCTTCCAAACTATTCCCTTTTTACAATTCCCTTTCTTTGGTATGCTAATTAATGGTTATTTGAACCAATTTTTACAATTCACTTTTTCGGGCTAGTGGATTTTTATGGGGGAATAATGGGTGGGAGAATCACTTGCAACTTAAATAAACTACCACTTGCAACTCAAATTAGCCTTTTCGGATCATAAATTTTTCACATTTATTGTTGATAAATAACGGGTAGAGGGTTGATAAAGTTGGGAGCTAAAAATGTCTCTAAAATATTATAAATAAAATTAATCTTTGGGGTCGGTAACTTTTCACATTCACCATTGATATATAGCGGGTAGAGCGTTGATTACTTGTGAGAAAAAAATATCTCTAAAATATCATAAATAAAATTAGTTTTTTGGGTTGATAATTTTTCACATTACCGTTAATAAATAATGGGAAGAGAGGTTGATACATTGTAAGCTAGAAAAGTCGATAAAATATTGTAACTGAAATAAGCTTTTTTGGATTGATAACTTTTCACATTTACCGTTGATAAATAACGGACAGAGGGTTGATAAATTTGAAGGCTAAAAATGTCCCAACAATATTCTAAATAAAATTAGTTTCTTCGATCGATAACTTTTCACATTTACCGTTGATAAATAATGGGTAGAGGGGTTGATAAATTGTGAGCTAGAAATGTTCTCACAATATTCTATAAATAAAATTAGCTTTTTAGATCGATAATTTTTCTCATTTACCGTTGATAAATAATGGGCAGAGGGGTTGATAAATTTGAGGGCTAAAAATATCTAAAAAATATTCTAAATGAAATTAGCTTTTCAGGTCGATAACTTTTCACATTTATCGGTGATAGATAATGGGTAGAGGGGTTGATAGTTTGTGAGCTAAAAATATTCTCAAATATTTTAAATACAATTAGTTTGTTGGGTCGATCACTTTTCATATTTTCCGTTGGTAGATAATGGGCAGAGGGGTTGATAAATGTTACTCCCTCCGGTTCATATTAATTGACTCTAATATGGATATATCTAGACACATTTTAGGTCTAGATACATCTATATTGAAGTCAATTAATATGAATCGGAGGGAGTAGTATTTTTGAGAACGATTTTTTAAAAATATTGGTTGGAAACAGTGACCGTAATCGGGTGGCCTCAGTTGAACAATTAACTGCTCTGTTCGCAGGATTTTAGCGCATGAATGTTTCATTTTACTATATTCATTAGTATACAATGAAACGGCTCGTATATCAGACGTGAAGTAGCACTAGCCCAGCTGGTCATCATGTTGTTGTGCTGGTTGAGGTCTGGGTCGTGGGTTCGAATCAATGAAACTCAACTCAGTTTTTGCCACCGGGCGGAAATGGGCCGGAAAGAGAATTGTGGGCCAGCGCGCGAACGCCAGAAGTAGGACGCACATGGGTGGGTTGACAAAATGCAACAGAACACAGGGACCGCGCGGCGTAACCGATCTTTTCGCCCCGGATCGGTCGGCCGATTTCAAGTATTTTCCTATATGAAATAGGCACGATGTGTGTTTGGGGTTAAAATCCTCTTATCAAGCTTAGGGAAATCTGACTAAAAATCCCTAAGTTTTTTTGATAAATCTTTGCAAAAACCTCTAGCTGAGCCTATACGGGCCTGCGTTATTCCTTCGATTAGAAGGGTTGGCGTGTTGTTTTTGCAGTGTTTGTGAATTTCTTCGTAAACCCGTGTTTGCTACTTGCTGCGATGGAGGATAGTGCCGTGAAAGATCGGGCCAACAACAAATCGACCCTCGCCACTAGGTTCGCTCCACATCACCATATTAGCTCCTGCGACCTACTCTAATAAGCACGTACTGGTAGTGTGCGCGCAGGGAGGCCCACTTGCTGCCAATGTATTTTTGGCCCTATGTGAGGATGGGTGGCGCAGTTGTAAAAGTTGTTGCCTTGTAATCAGGAGGTTACGGGTTCAAGTTATGGAAACAGCCTCTTGCAAAAAGTACGAGGAAATGATGCGTACAATAATCCAATGTGGTCCAACCTCTCCCAAACCACGTGCAAAACGGGAGCTTCATGCACCGGGCTACCTTTTTTTTGTGAGGCTGGGTTCCACATGCTAGTAGTGTCCCCACTTTTCGCGTACGCTACCGTTATGAGCATACTGGTAGCGCACCCCTCGGCTACACGTTGAATAAGTAGCACACCCCAGAAATCTCAGTTTCTTGATGATCTTAGATGTAAAGCAATTTTGCTAATATTTCAATTTTTGCGCTGCATTTCACTACATGTTTATAAAAAATCATATTATTATATCGGTAAGATGGATGGGCGTGGCAACACGCGCTATCATGGTGTACTAAACTATATAAACATATAGTTTTCATCAAAATTGTTATAATTTGATTGCACAGTGAACAAACAGTAGATGCACAATAATCAAATTTACACGATCACCGACAAAAATATATAATTGCACGTTTAGATGGGCCAAAAATTGGGAAAAGCAAGGTTGGCTGAGCTTAACGAGCAGGACATGAAAAGTTGGTCGACAAGCTTTTTGTGCGGGTTTCAGCGTACAATCAATTTCGTGGAGGGTGCAGTCATGCACAAATTAGCATTGACCTTTTTTTTTAATGGGGGATATATCACCCCACCTTCTGCATCTAAAGGATTCATATGGTTTTTTTTTTTTAGATTATTCACAAAACCTTACAAGAACAATACAAAAGATTAACTTCGAAGCCACCTCACTAAACCTACAGTGGAATGAAGGGGTGACAATACACCAACTCACATCTGTTGGAGAGTACCGTACGGCAACCGTCTAATGTATGTAATTTAGGAAATATACCAAAGTCGGTTCCTAACCGACTCAACTTGTAGCTCAAGAATATTCCTTGTACATGACTATATATAAAAATCAATAAGAGGAGGAGGCGCACTCATTGTGCAGCCAAACGCAAACTTGCATGGTATCAGAGCAGGCGTGATCCTGCCGCCATCCCCTCCCCAAAATCCCTACATCGATCTCTACCAAAAAAAAACCCAGCCTCCTCCCTCTCACCGATCGCACCGATCCCACCCCACCATGACTCCCGATGAGATCAAAACTCTCAAGGAAGCGCTCCAGTAGCGCGAGAAGGCCCTCGCCGACTGTGAGGCTGAGCTTGATCGCCTCACCAACACCGATGGCAAGGTCGCCGACGCTGCCGCTGCCACGGCCAAACCCACTGAAACCACCCTCCCCTCACCCTCCACCTTCGTTGTCAACACCCGGATTTTTAATTCCAGATGCCTATTATGACATACCTTGCAATCCCAGGAATATTGTTTTTGCGAGACATAATAGATTGATATCACAGAACATTATTCATTACAAACCATAATAGTCTTACAACAAAGGATCTCATGATCCAAGTCTTACAACAACGGTTGATCAATTACAAAACACCAGCGGAAGAAACGTAGTAGCGGTCCATTTGTTCCACAGGCAACGCTTGACGTCAGGAGGTAGTCCTAGTTATCATAGACGTCTTGCTGTCCATTGATACGTCTCCGACGTATCGATAATTTCTTATGTTCCATGCCACATTATTGATGATATCTACATGTTTTATGCACACTTTATGTCATATTCGTGCATTTTCTGGAACTAACCTATTAACAAGATGCCGAAGAGCCGCTTGTCTGTTTTGTGCTGTTTTTGGTTTCGAAATCCTAGTAACGAAATATTCTCGGAATTGGACGAAATCAACGCCCGGGGTCCTATTTTGCCACGAAGCTTCCGGAAGACCGAAGAGGAGTCGAAGTGGGGCCACGAGGCGCCGCCACACTAGGGCGGCGCGGCCCGGCCCCGGCCGCGCCGACCTATGGTGTGGGGCCCTCGTGTGGCCCCCGCGTTGCCCTTCCGCCTACTTAAAGCCTCCGTCGCGAAACCCCCGCATCCGAGAGCCACGATACGGAAAAACTTCCGGAGACGCCGCTGCCGCCAATCCCATCTCGGGGATTCGGAGATCTCCTCCGGCACCCCGCCGGAGAGGGGATTCATCTCCCGGAGGACTCTTCACCGCCATGGTCGCCTCCGGAGTGATGAGTGAGTAGTTCACCCCTGGACTATGGGTCCATAGCAGTAGCTAGATGGTTGTCTTCTCCTCATTGTGCTTCATTGTTGGATCTTGTGAGCTGCCTAACATGATCAAGATCATCTATCCGTAATACTATATGTTGTGTTTGTCGGGATCCGATGGATAGAGAATACTATGTTATGTTAATTATCAAGTTATTACCTATGTGTTGTTTATGATCTTGCATGCTCTCCGTTATTAGTAGAGGCTCGGCCAAGTTTTTTCTCTTAACTCCAAGAGGGAGTATTTATGCTCGATAGTGGGTTCATGCCTCCATTGATATCCGGGACAAGTGACGTAAAGTTCTAAGGTTGTGGATGTGCTTGTTGCCACTAGGGATAAAAATTGATGCTATGTCTAAGGATGTAGTTGTTGATTACATTACGCACCATACTTAATGCAATTGTCTCGTTGTTTTGCAACTTAATACCGGAAGGGGTTCGGATGATAACCCGAAGGTGGACTTTTTAGGCATAGATGCATGCTGGATGGCGGTCTATGTACTTTGTCGTAATGCCCAATTAAATCTCACTATATTTATCATGACATGTATGTGCATTGTTATGCCCTCTCTATTTGTCAATTGCCCGACTGTAATTTGTTCACCCAACATGCTTTTATCTTATGGGAGAGACACCTCTAGTGAACTGTGGACCCCGGTCCATTCTTTTATACTAAAATACAAATCTGCTGCAATACTTGTTCTTTACTGTTTTCTGCAAACAATCATCTTCCACACAATACGGTTAATCCTTTGTTACAGCAAGCCGGTGAGATTGACAACCTCACTTGTTTCGTTGGGGCAAAGTACTTTGGTTGTGTTGTGCGGGTTCCACGTTGGCGCCGGAATCTCCGGTGTTGCGCCGCACTACATCCCGCCGCCATCAACCTTCAACGTGCTTCTTGGCTCCTCCTCGGTTCGATAAACCTTGGTTTCTTTCCGAGGGAAAACTTGCTTGTTGTGCGCATCATACCTTCCTCTTGGGGTTCCCAACGAACGTGTGAGTTACACGCCATCAAGCTCTTTTTCCGGCGCCGTTGCCGGGGAGATCAAGACACGCCGCAAGGGGAGTCTCCACTTCCCAATCTCTTTACTTTGTTTTTGTCTTGCTTTATTTTATTTACTACTTTGTTTGCTGCATTATATCAAAACACAAAAAAAATTAGTTGCTAGCTTTACTTTATTTACTGTCTTGCACTCTATATCAAAAACACAAAAAAAATTAGTTACTTGCATTTACTTTATCTAGTTTGCTTTATTTACTAATGTTAAAATGAGTAATCCTGAAGTTGAAGTTCGTTCATTTAAGCAACAAGGGGGAGAATGTTTAAAAGATGCTTGGTATAGAATTAGTGATGCCCATAATAGGTGCACTAAGAAACACTCCACCACTATCCTACTCAGGAATTTTTATGTTGGTATCTCTAGCTGGAATAGATATGTTCTTGATTGTCTCGCGGGAGGTAACTTCCTAGACGCTCCCGCTTTAGAAGCTAGTTGCATTATTGAGAGTTTATTTGGAACACCACCTGTTAATGAAACTAAAATTGAAACCTCCCTTGAGGATGTTATGAAAAAATTGGAAACCATAGAGAAAAAATTTCCGAGTGTTGAAACTAAGTTGGAGATGTTACTTGATAAAACTGATGAACTTGATAAATCCTTAGGAGGAATTTATGAAAGAATTAGTGTCCTAGGAACTTGTGTTGACCATGATAATCAAATTAATAGGATTGGCGAACTTGAAAAAGCTATGGGAACCTTGGGTTCAACCTTTTCATCTTTACAGTTTAGAAAGAAAGATTATGTGGGAAAGGAGCAAAAGTTTATGTATGTCTCTAAAGTGCCTAAACCAAAGAAATATTATTATAGGCCTAAAATTGACAAAGCCCCTAGCACCACTACAGATGGGGGAGCCTATGATGCTCCATCTCTTGATGTTACTTGATATACACTTTCTGCGCCTAGCTGAAAGGCGTTAAAGAAAAGCGCTTATGGGAGACAACCCATGTTTTTACTACAGTATTTTTGTTTTATATTTGAGTCTTGGAAGTTGTTTACTACTGTAGCAACCTCTCCTTATCTTAGTTTTATGTTTTGTTGTGCCAAGTAAAGTCTTTGATAGTAAAGTGAATACTAGATTTGGATTACTCGCGTGAAACATGATTTCTTTGTCTGTAACGAATCTGGGTCTAATTCTCTGTAGGTAACTCAGAAAATTAAGCCAATTTACGTGAGTAATCCTCAGATATGTACGCAACTTTCATTCAATTTGGGAATTTTCATTTGAGCAAGTCTGGTTCCTCAATAAAATCCATCTTTACGGACTGTTCTGTTTTGACAGATTCTGCCTTTTATTTCGCATTGCCTCTTTTGCTATGTTGGATGAATTTCTTTGATCCATTAATGTCCAGTAGCTTTATGCAATATCCAGAAGTGTTAAGAATGATTGTGTCACCTCTGAACGTGTTAATTTTTATTGTCTACTAACCCTCTAATGAGTTGTTTCGAGTTTGGTGTGGAGGAAGTTTTCAAGGATCAAGAGAGGAGTATGATACAACATGATCAAGGAGAGTGAAAGCTCTAAGCTTGGGGATGCCCCGGTGGTTCACCCCTGCATATTCTAAGAAGACTCAAGTGTCTAAGCTTGGGGATGCCCAAGGCATCCCCTTCTTCATCGACAACATTATCAGGTTCCTCCCCTGAAACTATATTTTTATTCGGCCACATTTTATGTACTTTGCTTGGAGCGTCGGTTTGTTTTTGTTTTTTGTTTTGTTTGAATAAAATGGATCCTAGCATTCACTGTATGGGAGAGAGACACGTTCCGCTGTAGCATATGGACAAGTATGTCCTTAGGCTTTACTCATAGTATTCATGGCGAAGTTTCTTCTTCGTTAAATTGTTATATGGTTGGAATTGGAAAATGCTACATGTAGTAATTCTAAAATGTCTTGGATAATTTGATACTTGGCAATTGTTGTGCTCATGTTTAAGCTCTTGCATCATATACTTTGCACCCATTAATGAAGAAACACTTAGAGCTTGATAATTTGGTTTGCATATTTGGTTTCTCTAGAGTCTAGATAATATCTAGTATTGAGTTTTGAACAACAAGGAAGACGGTGTAGAGTCTTATAATGTTTACAATATGTCTTTTATGTGAGTTTTGCTGCACCATTCATCCTTGTGTTTGTTTCAAATAACCTTGCTAGCCTAAACCTTGTATCGAGAGGGAATACTTCTCATGCATCCAAAATCCTTGAGCCAACCACTATGCCATTTGTGTCCACCATACCGACCTACTACATGGTATTTATCCGCCATTCCAAAGTAAATTGCTTGAGTGCTACCTTTAAAATTCCATCATTCACCTTTGCAATATATAGCTCATGGAACAAATAGCTTAAAAACTATTGTGGTATTGAATATGTACTTATGCACTTTATCTCTTATTAAGTTGCTTGTTGTGCGATAACCATGTTTCTGGGGACGCCATCAACTACCCTTTGTTGAATATCATGTGAATTGCTATGCATGTCCGTCTTTGTCTGAAGTAAGAGAGATCTACCACCTTAATGGTTGGAGCATGCATATTTCTAGAGAAGAACATTGGGCCGCTAACTAAAGCCATGATTCATGGTGGAAGTTTCAGTTTTGGACATATATCCTCAATCTCATATGAGAATAATAATTGTTGCCACATGCTTATGCATTAAAGAGGAGTCCATTATCTATTGTCCATGTTGTCCCGGTATGGATGTCTAAGTTGAGAATAATCAAAAGCGAGAAATCCAAAATGCGAGCTTTCTCCTTAGACCTTTGTACAGGCGGCATGGAGGTACCCCATTGTGACACTTGGTTAAAACATGTGTATTGCGATGATCCGGTAGTACAAGCTAATTAGGACAAGGTGCGGGCACTATTAGTATACTATGCATGAGGCTTGCAACTTGTAAGATATAATTTTCATAACTCATATGCTTTATTACTACCGTTGACAAAATTGTTTCATGTTTTCAAAATGAAAGCTCTAGCACAAATATAGCAATCGATGCTTTCCTCTTTGAAGGACCATTCTTTTTACTTTTATGTTGAGTCAGTTCACCTATTTCTCTCCACCTCAAGAAGCAAACACTTGTGTGAACTGTGCATTGATTCCTACATACTTGCATATTGCACTTGTTATATTACTCTATGTTGACAATTATCCATGAGATATACATGTTACAAGTTGAAAGCAACCGCTGAAACTTAATCTTCCTTTGCGTTGCTTCAATACCTTTACTTTGATTTATTGCTTTATGAGTTAACTCTTATGCAAGACTTATTGATGCTTGTCTTGAAGTACTATTCATGAAAAGTCTTTGCTTTATGATTCACTTGTTTACTCATGTCATTACCATTGTTTTGATCGCTGCATTCATTACATATGTTTACAAATAGTATGATCAAGGTTATGATGGCATGTCACTTCGAAATTATCTTTGTTATCGTTTTACCTGCTCGGGACGAGCAGAACTAAGCTTGGGGATGCTGATACGTCTCCGACGTATCGATAATTTCTTATGTTCCATGCCACATTATTGATGATATCTACATGTTTTATGAACACTTTATGTCATATTCGTTCATTTTCTGGAACTAACCTATTAACAAGATGCAGAAGAGCCGATTCGTTGTTTTCTCGCTGTTTTTGGTTTCGAAATCCTAGTAACGAAATATTCTCGGAATTGGACGAAATCAACGCCCGGGGTCCTATTTTGCCACGAAGCTTCCGGAAGACCGAAGAGGAGTCGAAGTGGGGCCACGAGGCGCCGCCACACTAGGGCGGCGCGGCCCGTGCTCCGGCCGCGCCGACCTATGGTGTGGGGCCCTCGTGTGGCCCCCGCGTTGCCCTTCCGCCTACTTAAAGCCTCCGTCGCGAAACCCCCAGCACCGAGAGCCACGATACGGAAAACCTTCCGGAGACGCCGCCGCCGCCAATCCCATCTCGGGGGATTCGGAGATCTCCTCCGGCACCCTGCCGGAGAGGGGATTCATCTCCCGGAGGACTCTTCACCGCCATGGTCGCCTCCGGAGTGATGAGTGAGTAGTTCACCCCTGGACTATGGGTCCATAGCAGTAGCTAGATGGTTGTCTTCTCCTCATTGTGCTTCATTGTTGGATCTTGTGAGCTGCCTAACATGATCAAGATCATCTATCCGTAATACTATATGTTGTGTTTGTCGGGATCCGATGGATAGAGAATACTATGTTATGTTAATTATCAAGTTATTACCTATGTGTTGTTTATGATCTTGCATGCTCTCCGTTATTAGTAGAGGCTCTGGCCAAGTTTTTGCTCTTAACTCCAAGAGGGAGTATTTATGCTCGATAGTGGGTTCATGCCTCCATTGATATCCGGGACGGTGACGGAAAGTTCTAAGGTTGTGGATGTCTTTGTTGCCACTAGGGATAAAACATTGATGCTATGTCTAAGGATGTAGTTGTTGATTACATTACGCACCATACTTAATGCAATTGTCTGTTTTTTTGCAACTTAATACTTGGAAGGGGTTCGGATGATAACTCTGAAGGTGGACTTTTTAGGCATAGATGCATGCTTGGATGGCGGTCTATGTACTTTGTCGTAATGCCCAATTAAATCTCACTATATTTATCATGACATGTATGTGCATTGTTATGCCCTCTCTATTTGTCAATTGCCCGACTGTAATTTGTTCACCCAACATGCTTTTATCTTATGGGAGAGACACCTCTAGTGAGCTGTGGACCCCGGTCCATTCTTTTATACTTGAAATACAAATCTGCTGCAATACTTGTTCTTTCTTGTTTTCTCGCAAACAATCATCTTCCACACAATACGGTTAATCCTTTGTTACGAGCAAGCCGGTGAGATTGACAACCTCACTCGTTTCGTTGGGGAAAAGTACTTTGGTTGTGTTGTGCGGGTTCCACGTTGGCGCTGGAATCTCCGGTGTTGCGCCGCACTACATCCCGCCGCCATCAACCTTCAATGTGCTTCTTGGCTCCTCCTGGTTCGATAAACCTTGGTTTCTTTCTGAGGGAAAACTTGCTGTTGTGCGCATCATACCTTCCTCTTGGGGTTCCCAACGAACGTGTGAGTTACACGCCATCATCCATCTTCCTGGTAATGGTTCTCCTCTTCATAGTCTGGTCATTTGAATAGCCAGGGACAAAGCCATGAGTACTTTTGAAAGTACTCGCAAACTATCACTAATAGAAGTACTAATAGCTCTAATCATGGTTCTAAGCTTCTAGGTTTATTTGCCTAAAGACAGTTTTATTTCTCAAACACTTTGATAGTCAAAGACTCTTTACTTGTCAAAAATTACTCAAGTGGGAACATTAGTGTCATTCCCACAACTTGGTGGTAGTCAAGTCAAAGTCACAATTCAAGTTCAAGTCACAAGTCACCAGTCACATTTTGAAAAGTTCTGATGACGGAACAGTATGGCCTTTCCAACTGTCCATAACCGCGGACGCGGCTATTCGAATAGTTTAACACTCTGCAGAGGTTGTACACTCGTGCCACAATATTTGCAATAGTCCGTCAGGGGTAACTGGCCCTGATTTATCACACTCAGTGTGCGGACTATCAATCATAACCTTTCAATTACATACCCTAGTACAGGCACCTCCCCCTATGAGTTTGGCCTCTCAGCCATGGCAAACCGCCATCCTGGGAACTGCAAAGGGCCTGGGTCGGACATTCACCTCATTTCACGTCATTTCACTTTCAACGGAGGCAGCCTCGGCATAACCCCTATGACGCTTGTTCAGAGGGAACCCGTACTAACATTGACGTGGGCATTACCCTTCGGGTAACTGATATTGCCCTATCTTGTGCGGCCCAACTGGAGGCCCATGAAGTTACCCGATGGCAAGGTGGGCCACTAGGACGGTGCAGGAGAAGATCCCTTGAAGAACAAGGCAAGAGGGAAGCCGAACAAGGAAAGTTTAGAGCTAGGTCTTTTGTAAACCTAGTCGTATCCAGACAGATCTCTTGAGACCTGGCCTCCTATATAAAGGCCAGGAGAGAGGCTGCCAAGATATAGAATCAATCATAGTAGCTTTAGCCACCAGAAGTCTGGAGCTAGGTCGCCGTAGCAGTTAGCCTCTCGACGAGAACAAAGCCGAAACCTTCAGCACCCCTTTGTAACCCAATATTCTCATAATCAAGATCAGACATGCAGGACGTAAGAGTTTTACCTCATCGAGGGCCCCGAACCTGGGTAAATCGCTCTCCCCACTTGTCTGTTTACCGATGTCTCGTGTCAGCCTACAGGATTCCATCAACCCTAAGCCCCAATCGGAGGGCATTGCCGAGGAATACCCTCGACAAACATACATAAGTTTCCAGTTAAGCCCTACCCAGATTCAGGTATTGTGGGGGTACTTAAAAATTGGAATGGTATCGCATCCGAACCCAACCATCAGTTTTTGTCAAAGAGTCACATTTTCATTCAAAGATCACATTCACCTTCAAAACTTTCAATAGAATGAATCATCATTCTAAGGTTTTCAAAATCATTTGCTTCACAAGTTCCCATCTAGAGTGGTCAATTTTAGTTTACCACTAGCAACTAATCATGAGGGGTGCTAACTAAGTTTTAGCTCTCTCGGCTAAGTTTGAAGCTCTTGTAGTATTCTACCTCTAGACCAATATCAATTATAAGAAAAAGCTTTGGTAAACAAGTAAATGATTGCAAGATAAAAACTTGGGTTTGGACAAAATTCTTAAACAAAAGAATATTGCAAGAGTATCTTGCAAAGGTATATCTTGTAGTATGGGAGCTTGTATTGGTAATAGCTTGCCTTGAGTGGTATAGTGGTCAAAGTGTTCCTCTTCTTCTTTGTAGAAGACCTCCTCCTCCTTGTAGCCTTTGGTACTAGCGTCTATAAACGGATACGAGGTATATAATCACCAAACAATGTTTAAGTACTAGACTTAACACTCAAAGGGATCACACAAGCTAATCTAGTATCACAACATTATTAACATGGTGATTGGCTTTGTTTTCTTTTAAGAAAAATAATTTCCTCTCATTGAAATATTTATTAGGGTTTCTATTTATTTCCTTTGAGAAATAATTTCCTCTCATTGAATACTACTAAGGTTTAATATCCTCAAATAGTAAGTATGAGATCATGTTGACCAAAGTCACCACTTCATATTTATTCATTTGGGAAAATGATTTAAATGAGATACTACATCTCATACAATTTAAATACTACTTTTGGAAAATGATTTAATATTCTTAAGTAATAACATATGGTTTCATGAAGACTAATGTCATCACCTCACATTGAATTACTTAGAAACGTGATTTAAATGAGATGCTACATCTCATAAATTTTAAATACTATTTTTGAAATAATTTAAGTGAGCTAGAAATGACTACATAGCCATTATTTGAATCTAGCCCATGATCATATGGAGCAACCATGTCATATTTTTTCATATTCAGAAAACAATATGAAATGTGATTTTTGAGAGTTGGAAACAACTCAAAATGAATTTTGGTTGATTTTTAATAAATGTTTGAATTTTGAAAAGGTACTGCCTTTTTATTTTTACTACAAGACTTCTACTATTCTTCTGAGGTTGAAACTACTTTAGTTGGCTAGATAATTGCATAAGCTTTCCAGAACAATTTGAATCACTCAATTTGGGTTTGTAGTTTTGCTTTTATTCAAATTCTAGCAAAGCACTAGTATTGAAATTGAATTTAAACGAAATAACAGAATTTGAATCTGTGGGCTCGCGCAGGAAAGGGAATTGGGCCAGGGAGAGAGCGAACGGGCCGGCCCAGTGGCGCTTCGCGCACAGACTGGCGGCTTGATAGTGGGCTCCACCCGTCAGTGGGTTATAACACACCGAAACGGTATGCGAAAGGGTGGTCGTAGGATTAGACGGAGATCGAACGGCGGATGGTCATCGTCGTCTCCGACGAGATCCAACCCTGGCCGCGGCGAGCCTAGGGGGTCGGAGACTCACCGGAGCTCCGGCGAGGGTCGGCGTTGGCGGAGTTCGACGTGGAAGACGATGGCGAGGTCAGCGAGGGTCGAGGGAGGGGCTGAGGTAGACGGAATCATCGTCTCCGTCTTGCTATTGCCGCGGCGGCTCCGGTGAAATTGCGGCGAGGGAGAGGGCAATGTGGAGGGGCGAGGGTCGAGGAGAACAAGAGGAAGGAGGGGAGCAAGGTGGTGTGAAGAATGGAGGCAATGGAGGCCGGTTTATATAGCGAGCGAGAGGGCTGGCGCAGCACGGGCAGGTCATCATCATCGACGATGCTATAGCGGCAGAGAGGCGTGGGCGAGGATGCGACGCAGCTCAGTGTCGTCTGGCGGTCCTTGCGAGCATCATGGCGCAGCAGGAGGTGGACGGCGCGTGCGGTGACGTTGGTGCCCGTGTGGTACTGCGGCGGAGAGACGTCGACGATGACGACGGCTACAGCGCACGCGCGGGCAGGTGAGCGTTTCTGGGAGATAGCTGGTGACATGTTGAGTGCGTGGGAGAAAGAAGAAGGCGAGGGGAGATCGACAGCGACGAGGCGAAGCCGTGCACCGTCGTGTCCAGGGACGTGTCCGTGCGCGTCCTGGCGCGCTCTGGCGTGTCTGGGCGTCACGGGGCACGTCGTGGCCAGGGAAATGTGGTGCTCTCCTTCGTCCTTGGCGAGTACGAGCATGACTAGGGGAGTGAGGTGAGTGTCCAGGACATGGTGAGGTGGGCTGGAGAGGAGTGGAGAGGGAATTAGCATGGTGATGGCATGATCACCTCGGCATGGCCATGTTCTGATCAAAATCATCAAGGTACAGGGGTACCAATGCTTGGCATTGTCCAAGGGGTTCAAGGAGAAGTCAATGGTGACATATGGAGTGATGGTTTAGTCTAAAACCCTCTGGTTAATAGCATGTATGAACATTCCAGGTTATTGCACACCAGGTGCTCGACACAATGGCCGCATAAAAAGTATTTTTGAATTTTGCCAAACTTTTTATGGGTGTTATTCAAATAATTTTTGGCACCTCTTGATGGCCTTGGTTTGAAATTTAGAAGTGGTTTGGTGAAATTCCAAAATGGGGATGATCTATAGTCTGATTCAACGTTGCCACTTGGCAGGCTTATAATAAGCAACTGAAAAAGAATTGGCAAGGTTGGTCAACACCAAAAGATGATCACCTTGATGAGGTCTTGGATGAGGTGTAAAGAGTTGAGAAGGTTTAGTTTATAAATTTCTTAATACAGGGACTCAAAGTAGGCATCATGCTATAAATTTCAGAAATGACCATTATCATATGTGACTTGGTTTTGATTTTTCTTTTGATTTGTTTTGCATTTCTTTGTTTCAAAAGTTATTATTTTGAGTTTAGTTTCCAAACCATCAACACAAACTAAAATGGCCTAGGTTAATGATTTGCAAAAGTGTCCATAAGCTCATATGTGAATTCCATTTTTTTATTTTATTTTCTTTTTCCTTGACCAAAAGTCTTTGTGTTGGGTTGATTGAGTGTTAAGTTGAGTTTAGTAATGGTTTCAAACCATTTAGGTAAAGTAAATATGGCATAGGCCATTATTTGTAAAAATGGCCATAAGCTCACATATGCTTTTTCTTTTATTTTATTTTTATTTTGCTTTGTTTCTTTTTGCCTCCAAAGAGCAAGGTTTAGGGTTTAAGAACATTGGTACACACTTAAAACAAGCATCATGTCAAAAGCACACATACATGCATTAACACTATGCACATAACTTAATTTAATTCAAGTTTTTGTTGGCTCCAAATTTTGGGAAATAGAAATTGAGTTTTCTTTGTTTTGAAATTTTGGGGTGTTACATTCGTCCACTCCATCAAAACCTATGTGACCATCACCCTAGATCTCCAGTCCTCCAACCATGCTCAATGGCGCGAGCTTTTTCTCGTTGCCCTCGGCCACTACGGCCTCACCGCTCATGTCACCAGCGATGACACCCCCTCCGACACCTCGCCCACATCTGCGTGGGGGCGCGGCGACTTCACCGTCCTCAACTGGATTTACGGCTCCATCTCCCCTGAGCTGGTCAGCATCATCATGGCCCCCGGCTCCTCCGCGCGCCAGATTTGGCTCTCCATCGACAACCTCTTCCGCGACAACAATAAGAGCCGCGCCCTCGCCCTCGACGCCGAGTTCCGCAACACTCCACAGGGCCACATGAGCGTGCACGACTACTGCGCCAATCTCAAGTCCTTGGCCGACGCGCTGGGTGACGTCGACCAGCCGATCTCCGACGAGACCCTTGTCCTCACGGTTCTTCGCGGGCTTAACGACCAATTTCGCCATATGCGTTCGTTTCTTCCGTTTCAGGTCCCCTTCCCGAGCTTCCTCCAGACGCGCTCGGCTCTCACCCTCGAAGAACGCCAACACAAGACGGATGCCACCAATGCCGCCGCCACAACACTCTGGGCGAGCGGCAACAACATCCTTCATGAGCGCCCTCCTGCACCAGGGCGTGCAACCTCCGGGGGGGGGGGGGGCGCCTTCCGGGGGCGCGTCATCCGGGGGCGGCCGCGGCTCTGGCGGATCTGGTGACTCCCGCGCTCTCGGTGCCCCAATCGGCTACGGATTCTTCCACACCAACCGTGGTCGTGGCCGTGGCGGAAGCGGACGTGGCCGCAACGATCCTTGGATGTTCAATCCTTGGACCGGCCAGCCGACACCCGCCCAGCTCCATCAATACCCCGCTACACTGCCATGGCAGCCTCGCGCGCCGTGGTGCTCCCCTGGCGTTCTTGGACCTCGACCGGGCGCTGCTCCTTAGGCATACACCACGCTCGGCACCGGACCACGTCAGCATGGCTACTCTCCACCGATCCCGCCTCCTGCCTACCCTGGACAGTCGCAGCCCCAAGTTGATCTAGCTCTGTTGAGTGCGTTGAACAATCTGCATCTTTCCGGAAACCAGGAGTGGTTCATGGACACTAGAGCTTCATCCCACATGGCATCGGATCATGGTATAATTTCCTCCCCACAACCATCTTCTCAACTTGTCACAATCCAATCCCTCACTCACCCTCTTCTCCTCCGCAACATACTCATTGTCTCTCATATTATCAAAAACCTTATTTATGTTCGCAAATTTACCACTGACAATTTCTGCTCTATAGAATTTGACACTTTTGGTTTCTCTGTCAAGGTTCTTCCTTCCAGGACCGTGATCCTTCGATGCAATAGCTCCGGCCCACTCTACCCTGTCTATCAACCACCCCAAGCTGAAGCCCACCTCAACACCACGTCATCATCGCTCTGGCACCGCCGTCTTGGACATTCTGGCCATCACACCATGTCACGTCTTCAAAACTATATGCCTACTTCATCCAATAAATATGGGTCGACCTTATGTCATGCCTGTCAGTTAGGGAAACATGTTAGATTACCCTTTTATCGTTCTACAACATTTAGTGTTCGTCTGTTTCAACTTCTACATTGTGATCTTTGGACATCCCCAATTCCAAGTAATTTTGGTTATCGTTATTACCTCATTATTGTCGATGATTTTTCCCATTATTTTTGGAGTTTTTCTCTACGCAAAAAATCTGATGTCTATGCTACCTTAGTTGCCTTTCATGTGTTTGCCAACACCCAATTCAACCTACCTATAATCTCCATTCAATGTGATAACGGCGGGGAATTCCTCAACACTCACCTTGACACTTTTTTCTCCAACCATGGCATCCTCCTAAGATTCTCCTGCCCTCATACCTCCCAAAAAAAGGGAAGGCCGAACGTGCCATCCGCACCACAAACAACGTCGTACGAACCCTACTAATTCAAGCCAATCTCCCACCTCAGTTTTGGGTCGCAGCTCTCTATACCGCAACTTATCTCATAAATGTCCGACCCACTGCCGCCACAAAATTCACCATCCCCTATACTACACTCTTCGGCCACACCCCACCCTACCAAGACCTCCGCGTCTTCGGATGCCTCTGCTACCCCAATACTTCATCTACCATACCCCATAAACTAGCTCCTAGATATACCAAATACATCTTCTGAGGGTATCCTCCCCGCCACAAAGGCTATCGTTGCCTAGACCTTCAAACACATTGCATTATCACCTCACGACACGTTACATTCGATGAACACAATTTTCCTTATGCATCTCCTACACCTAAACCAAGCAAGTCACTCCCATATGACCCTCCTCCCGAACCACCGATCTTTTCACGTCGATCAGCCGCCCAACCCGCTATGCATGGGCGCCCGCTACCGCACCACCCGCTATGCATGCGCCCGCTATGCCTGCCCCAAACACACCCGCTTCGCCCACGCCTGCACCCTCTCCTGGCTCCACGCCGCCAGCCAGCCCAATGCAACCTCCCAGCCCACACTCCCCTGCCAGCCCAACACCAGCACCAAGCCCACCATCACCACCTCCCCTCGCACCAACTCATTGAACTAGGTCAACCACCGGCCATCTGCCTGGACCCCCTACACGGCTCAATCTCTCAGCCATTGTATCCTCACCTATCCCACATAACTATCTGACCGCCCTGCGTGACCCCTCTTGGCGCCATGCCATTCAAGAGGAATACGATACCTTAACCCTCAACCAAACCCGGTCTCTCGTTCCTCCACCTCCCGGTGCAAACATTGTTAGTGGAAAGTGGATTTTCCGCAACAAATACAACTCTGAACGTTCTCTCGCCCGCCACAAAGCTCGTTGGGTTGTCCGTGGCTTCTCCCAACAACTTGGCATCGACTACGACGAAACCTTTTAGTCCTGTCGTCAAACCAGCCACTCTTCGCCTTATACTTTCCCTTGCAATTTCCTCCTCTTGGCCAATTCACCAACTAGACGTCAAAAACGCCTTTCTACATGGAAATCTTAATGAAACTGTTTTCAGCCAACAACCCTCGGGTTTCGTTAATACTCGCTATCCCAACCATGTGTGTCTCATTCATAAGTCTCTATACGGTCTCAAATAAGCTCCTAGGGCTTGGTTCCAACGTTTCGCCACATATGCCCGCTCCATTTGATTTGTTGAATACAAATCACACACCTCCCTCTTCATCCTTCACACACAAACCACCACTGCCTAGTGATACGTCCCAAACGTATCTATAATTTCTTATGTTCCATGCTACTTTTATGATGATACTCACATGTTTTATACACATTATATGTCATTATTATGCATTTTCCGGCACTAACCTATTGACGAGATGCCGAAGAGCGAGTTGCTGTTTTCTGCTGTTTTTGGTTTCAGAAATCCTAGTAAGGAAATATTCTCGGAATTTGACGAAATCAACGCCCAGGGTCCTATTTTTCCACGAAGCTTCCAGAAGACCGAAGAGGATACGAAGTGGGGCCACGAGGCGACTCAACAAGGCGGCGCGGCCCGGGCCTTGGCCGCGCCAGCCTGTTGTGTGGGGACCTCGTGTGGCCCCCTGACCTGCCCTTCCGCCTACTTAAAGTCTTCGTCGCGAAAACCCCAGTACCGAGAGCCACAATACGGAAAACCTTCTAGAGACGCCGCCGCCGCCAATCCCATCTCGGGGAATTCAGGAGATCGCCTCCGGCACCCTGCCGGAGAGGGGAATCATCTCCCGGAGGTCTCTTCATCGCCATGATCGCCTCCGGATCGATGTGTGAGTAGTTCACCCCTGTACTATGGGTCCATAGCAGTAGCTAGATGGTCGTCTTCTCCTCATTGTGCTATCATGTTAGATCTTGTGAACTGCCTATTGATGGCGTGTAACTCACACGTTCGTTGGGAACCCCAAGAGGAAGGTATGATGCGCACGAGCGGCAAGTTTTCCCTCGGAAAGAAACCAAGGTTTATCGAACCGAGGAGGAGCCAAGAAGCACGTTGAAGGTTGATGGCGGCGGGATGTAGTGCGGCGCAACACCGGAGATCCTGGCGCCAACGTGGAACCTGCACAACACAACCAAAGTACTTTGCCCCAACGAAACAGGTGAGGTTGTCAATCTCACCGGCTTGCTGTAACAAAGGATTAACCGTATTGTGTGGAAGATGATTGTTTGCAGAGAAAACGAGTAAAACAAGTATTGCAACAGATTTGTATTTCTGTATTAAAGAATGGACCGGGGTCCACAGTTCACTAGAGGTGTCTCTCCCATAAGATAAAAGCATGTTGGGTGAACAAATTACAGTCGGGCAATTGACAAATAGAGAGAGCATAACAATGCACATACATGTCATGATAAGTATAGTGAGATTTAATTGGGCATTACGACAAAGTACATAGACCGCCATCCAACCGCATCTATGCCTAAAAAGTCCACCTTCGGGTTATCGTCCGAACCCCTCCGAGTATTAAGTTGCAAAGCAACGAGACAATTGCATTAAGTATGGTGCGTAATGTAATCAACAACTACATCCTCGGACATAGCGCCAATGTTTTATCCCTAGTGGCAACGAGCACAACACAACCTTAGAACTTTCTCGTCACTTGTCCCGGTGTCAATGCGGGCATGAACCCACTATCGAGCATAAATACTCCCTCTTGGAGTTAAGAGCAAAAACTTGGCCAGAGCCTCTACTAATAACGGAGAGCATGCAAGATCATAAACAACACATATGCAATAACTTGATAATTAACATAACATGGTATTCTCTATCCATCGGATCCCGACAAACACAACATAGAGTATTACGGATAGATGATCTTGATCATGTTAGGCAGCTCACAAGATCCAACAATGAAGCACAATGAGGAGAAGCCAACCATCTAGCTACTGCTATGGACCCATAGTCCGAGGGTGAACTACTCACTCATCACTCCGGAGGCGACCATGGCGGTGTAGAGTCCTCCGGGAGATGAATCCCCTCTCCGGCAGGGTGCCGGAGGAGATCTCCGGAATCCCCCGAGATGGGATTGGCGGCGGCGGCGTCTCCGGAAGGTTTTCCGTATCGTGGTTTTTCGCATCAGGGGTTTCGCGACGGAGGCTTTAAGTAGGCGGAAGGGCGGAGTCGGAGGGCTGACGAGGGGCCCACACCATAGGGCGGCGCGGGCCCCCCTCTGGCCGCGCGGCCCTATGGTGGCGGTGCCTCGTCGCCCCACTTCGTATCCCTTTCGGTCTTCTGGAAGGTTCGTGGCAAAATAGGCCCCCGGGTCTTGATTTCGTCCAATTCCGAGAATATTTCGTTACTAGGATTTCTGAAACCAAAAACAGCAGAAAACAAGCAATCGGCACTTCGGCATCTTGTTAATAGGTTAGTTCCGAGAAAATGCACGAATATGACATAAAGTGTGCATAAAACATGTATGTATCATCAATAATATGGCATGGAACATAAGAAATTATCGATACGTCGGAGGCGTATCAGCATCCCCAAGCTTAGTTACGCTCGTCCCGAGCAGGTAAAACGATAACAAAGATAATTTCGAAGTGACATGCCATCATAACCTTGATCATACTATTTGTAAACATATGTAATGAGTGCAGCGATCAAAACAATGGTAATGACATGAGTAAACAAGTGAATCATAAAGCAAAGACTTTTCATGAATAGTACTTCATGACAAGCATCAATAAGTCTTGCATAAGAGTTAACTCATAAAGCAATAAATCAAAGTAAAGGTATTGAAGCAACACAAAGGAAGATTAAGTTTCAGCGGTTGCTTTCAACTTAAAACATGTATATCTCATGGATAATTGTCAACATAGAGTAATATAACAAGTGCAATATGCAAGTATGTAGGAATCAATGCACAGTTCACACAAGTGTTTGCTTCTTGAGGTGGAGAGAGATAGGTAAACTGACTCAACATAAAAGTAAAAAGAATGGTCCTTCAAAGAGGAAAGCATTGATTGCTATATTTGTGCTAGAGCTTTTATTTTGAAAACATGAAACAATTTTGTCAACGGTAGTAATAAAGCATATGAGTTATGTAAATTATATCTTACAAGTTGCAAGCCTCATGCATAGTATACTAATAGTGCCCGCACCTTGTCCTAATTAGCTTGGACTACCGGATCTTTGCAATGCACATGTTTTAACCAAGTGTCACAATGGGGTACCTCCATGCCGCTCGTACAAAGGTCTAAGGAGAAAGCTCGCATTTTGGATTTCTCGCTTTTGATTATTCTCAACTTAGACATCCATACCGGGACAACATGGACAACGAGATAATGGACTCCTCTTTAATGCATAAGCATGTGGCAAAAATTATTATTCTCATATGAGATTGAGGATATATGTCCAAAACTGAAACTTCCACCATGAATCATGGCTTTAGTTAGCGGCCCAATGTTCTTCTCTAACAATATGCATGCTCCAACCATTAAGGTGGTAGATCTCTCTTACTTCAGACAAGACGGACATGCATAGCAACTCACATGATATTCAACAAAGAATAGTTGATGGCGTCCCCGAAGCATGGTTATCGCACAACAAGCAACTTAATAAGAGATAAAGTGCATAAGTACATATTCAATACCACAATAGTTTTTAAACTATTTGTCCCATGAGCTATATATTGCAAAGGTGAATGATGGAATTTTAAAGGTAGCACTCAAGCAATTTACTTTGGAATGGCGGATAAATACCATGTAGTAGGTAGGTTTGGTGGACACAAATGGCATAGTGGTTGGCTCAAGTATTTTGGATGCATGAGAAGTATTCCCTCTCGATACAAGGTTTAGGCTAGCAAGGTTATTTGAAACAAACACAAGGATGAACGGTGCAGCAAAACTCACATAAAAGACATATTGTAAACATTATAAGACCCTACACCGTCTTCCTTGTTGTTCAAAACTCAATACTAGATATTATCTAGACTCTAGAGAAACCAAATATGCAAACCAAATAAGCAAGCTCTAAGTGTTTCTTCATTAATGGGTGCAAAGTATATGATGCAAGAGCTTAAACATGAGCACAACAATTGCCAAGTATCAAATTATCTAAGACATTTTAGAATTACTACATGTAATATTTTCCAATTCCAACCATATAACAATTTAACGAAGAAGAAACTTCGCCATGAATACTATGAGTAGAGCCTAAGGACATACTTGTCCATATGCTACAGCGGAGCGTGTCTCTCTCCCACAAAGTGAATGCTAGGATCCATTTATTCAAACAAAAACAAAAACAAAAACAAAAACAAACCGATGCTCCAAGCAAAGTGCATAAGATGTGACAGAATAAAAATATAGTTTCAGGGGAGGAACCTGATAATGTTGTCGATGAAGAAGGGGATGCCTTGGGCATCCCCAAGCTTAGACGCTTGAGTCTTCTTAGAATATGCAGGGGTGAACCACCGGGGCATCCCCAAGCTTAGAGCTTTCACTCTCCTTGATCATATTGCATCATACTCCTCTCTTGATCCTTGAAAACTTCCTCCACACCAAACTCGAAACAACTCATTAGAGGGTTAGTGCACATTAAAAATTAACATGTTCAGAGGTGACACAATCATTCTTAACACTTCTGGACATTGCATAAAGCTACTTGGACATTAATGGATCAAAGAAATTCATCCAACATAGCAAAAGAGGCAATGCGAAATAAAAGACAGAATCTGTCAAAACAGAACAGTCCGTAAAGATGGACTTTATTAGGCCACCAGACTTGCTCAAATGAAAATTCCCAAATTGAATGAAAGTTGCGTACCTATCTGAGGATCATGCACGTAAATTGGCTTAATTTTCTGAGCTTCCTACAGGGAGGTAGACCCAGATTCGTGACAACAAAGAAATCTGAAACTGCGCAGTAATCCAAATCTAGTACTTACTTTACTATCAAAGACTTTACTTGGCACAACAAAACATAAAACTAAGATAAGGAGAGGTTGCTACAGTAGTAAACAACTTCCAAGACTCAAATATAAAACAAAAATACTGTAGTAAAAACATGGGTTGTCTCCCATAAGCGCTTTTCTTTAACGCCTTTCAGCTAGGCGCAGAAAGTGTATCTCAAGTATTATCAAAGGGTGGTGCACCTACAGCGGGGTTTGGAGTTTTCTCAACCATGCATACTATATTGGATACATAAGTTTCAGCGTCTCTCTTTTCATTAGTCTTGGGCTTGCTACTCTCATCGAACAAATTTTCAGGAACAAGCCAAGCATAGTTATGTTCTAGTGCATCATTCATAGCTAGGAGTTTACATGGTATTGGTGCTTTGATCTCCCCACCATCATTGATATTATTAGTGTACCTTATTCTATCCATGTCCATTTTTTCAAGGAGACTAACAAAATTAGTATGAGAACCAAGCATATTAAATTTAGCGAAGACCTTTCTAGCCTCTCTTGCTAGACCACCAAATTCTCTAAGAAGGGTTTCTAAAACAAAATCTTTCTTTTCCCCCTCTTCCAAATCACCAAGTGTAAGAAACATGTGTTGGATTATAGGATTGAGATTAACAAATTTAGTTTCCAACATGCGAACTAAAGCGAGCAGCAGCAATTTCATAAGTAGGAGCAAGTTCTACCAAGTGTCTATCTTCAAAATCTTCAACGGTACTAACATGATCGAAGAATTCTTCTATATTGTTTCTCCCAATGATAGACCCGCGTCCTACCGGTATGTTTTTTGTGGTAAAATTAAAAGGAAACATGATGAATCAAGTAAAGTAAATGCAAGTAACTAATTTTTTTGTGTTTTTGATATAGCAAACAAGACAGTAAATAAAGTAAAACTAGCAACTAATTTTTGTGTGTTTTGATATAATGCAGCAAACAAAGTAGTAAATAAAATAAAGCAAGACAAAAACAAAGTAAAGAGATTGAGAAGTGGAGACTCCCCTTGCGGCGTGTCTTGATCTCCCGGCAACGGCGCCGTAAAAAGAGCTTGATGGCGTGTAACTCACACGTTCGTTGGGAACCCCAAGAGGAAGGTATGATGCGCACAGCAGCAAGTTTTCCCTCGAAAGAAACCAAGGTTTATCGAACCAGGAGGAGCCAAGAAGCACGTTGAAGGTTGATGGCGGCGGGATGTAGTGCGGCGCAACACCGGAGATCCCGGCGTCAACGTGGAACTTGCACAACACAACCAAAGTACTTTGCCCCAACGAAACGAGTGAGGTTGTCAATCTCACCGGCTTGCTGTAACAAAGGATTAACCGTATTATGTGGAAGATGATTGTTTGCAGAGAAAACGAGTAAAACAAGTATTGCGACAGATTTGTATTTCAGTATTAAAGAATGGACCGGGGTCCACAGTTCACTAGAGGTGTCTCTCCCATAAGATAAAAGCATGTTGGGTGAACAAATTATAGTCGGGCAATTGACAAATAGAGAGAGCATAACAATGCACATACATGTCATGATAAGTATAGTGAGATTTAATTGGGCATTACGACAAAGTACATAGACCGCCATCCAATCGCATCTATGCCTAAAAAGTCCACCTTCGAGGTTATCGTCCGACCCCCTCCAGTATTAAGTTGCAAAGCAACAGACAATTGCATTAAGTATGGTGCGTAATGTAATCAACAACTACATCCTCGGACATAGCGCCAATGTTTTATCCCTAGTGGCAACAGCACAACACAACCTTAGAACTTTCTTTCACTGTCCCAGGTGTCAATGCAGGCATGAACCCACTATCGAGCATAAATACTCCCTCTTGGAGTTAAGAGCAAAAACTTGACCAGAGCCTCTACTAATAACGGAGAGCATGCAAGATCATAAACAACACATATGCAATAACTTGATAATTAACATAACATGGTATTCTCTATCCATTGGATCCCGACAAACACAACATAGAGTATTACGGATAGATGATCTTGATCATGTTAGGCAGCTCACAAGATCCAACAATGAAGCACAATGAGGAGAAGCCAACCATCTAGCTACCGCTATGGACCCATAGTCCAGGGGTGAACTACTCACTCATCACTCCGGAGGCGACCATGGCGGTGTAGAGTCCTCCGGGAGATGAATCCCCTCTCCGGCAGGGTGCCGGAGGAGATCTCCGGAATCCCCCGAGATGGGATTGGCGGCGGCGTCTCCGGAAGGTTTTCCGTATCGTGGTTTTTCGCATCGGGGGTTTCGCGACGGAGGCTTTAAGTAGGCGGAAGGGCGGAGTCGGAGGGCCGACGAGGGGCCCACACCATAGGGCGGCGCGGGCCCCCTCCGGCCGCGCGGCCCTATGGTGGCGGCGCCTCGTCGCCCCACTTCGTATCCCTTTCGGTCTTCCGGAAGGTTCGTGGCAAAATAGGCCCACGGGTCTTGATTTCGTCCAATTCCGAGAATATTTCGTTACTAGGATTTCCGAAACCAAAAACGAGCAATCGGCACTTCGGCATCTTGTTAATAGGTTAGTTCCAGAAAATGCACGAATATGACATAAAGTGTGCATAAAACATGTAGGTATCATCAATAATATGGCATGGAACATAAGAAATTATCGATACGTCGGAGGCGTATCACCTATCATGATCAAAATCATCTATTTGTAATCCTACATGTTGTGTTTGTTAGGATCCGATGAATATTGAATACTATGTCAAGTTGATTATCAATCTATCATATATGTTATTTATGTTCTTGCATGCTCTTCATTGCTAGTAGAGGCTCTGGCCAAGTTGATACTTGTGACTCCAAGAGGGAGTATTTATGCTCGATAGTGGGTTCATGCCTCCATTAAATCTAGGACGAGTGATGAGAAAGTTCTAAGGTTGTGGATGTGCTGTTGCCACTAGGGATAAAACATCGATGCTTTGTCTAAGGATATTTGTGTTGATTACATTACGCACCATACTTAATGCAATTGTCCGTTGTTTACAACTTAATACCGGAGGGGTTCGGATGATAACCTGAAGGTGGACTTTTTAGGCATAGATGCATGCTTGGATAGCGGTCTATGTACTTTGTCGTAATGCCCCGATTAAATCTCATAGTACTCATCATGATATATGTATGTGCATTGTTATGCCTTCTTTATTTGTCAATTGCCCAACCGTAATTTGTTCACCCAACATCTGCTATCTTATGGGAGAGACATCGATGGCGTGTAACTCACACGTTCGTTGGGAACCCCAAGAGGAAGGTATGATGCGCACAGCGACAAGTTTTCCCTCGAAAGAAACCAAGGTTTATCGAACCAGGAGGAGCCAAGAAGCACGTTGAAGGTTGATGGCGGCGGGATGTAGTGCGGCGCAACACCGGGGATTCGGCGCCAACGTGGAACCCGCACAACACAACCAAAGTACTTTGCCCCAACGAAACGGTGAGGTTGTCAATCTCACCGGCTTGCTCGTAACAAAGGATTAACCGTATTGTGTGGAAGATGATTGTTTGCGGAAAACAATAAAACAAGTATTGCGATAGATTGTATGCGATGTAAAGAATAGGACCGGGGTCCACAGTTCACTAGAGGTGTCTCTCCCATAAGATAAAAGCATGTTGGGTGAACAAATTACAGTCGGGCAATTGACAAATAGAGAGGGCATAACAATGCACATACATGATATGATAAATATAGTGAGATTTAGTTGGGCATTACGACAAAGTACATAGACCGCTATCCAACATGCATCTCTGCCTAAAAAGTCCACCTTCAGGTTATCATACGAACCCCTTCCAGTATTAAGTTGCAAAACAACAGACAATTGCATTAAGTATGGTGCGTAATGTAATCAATAACTACATCCTTAGACATAGCATCAATGTTTTATCCCTAGTGGCAACAGCACATCCACAACCTTAGAACTTTCACGTCATCGTCCCGGATTTAATGGAGGCATGAACCCACTATCGAGCATAAATACTCCCTCTTGGAGTTAAGAGCAAAAACTTGGCCATAGCCTCTACTAATAACGGAGAGCATGCAAGATCATAAACAACACATAGGTAATAGATTGATAATTAACATAACATAGTATTCTCTATCCATCGGATCCCGACAAACACAACATATAGTATTACAGATAGATGATCTTGATCATGTTAGGCAGCTCACAAGATCCAACAATGAAGCACAATGAGGAGAAGACGACCATTGATACGTCTCCGACGTATCGATAATTTCTTATGTTCCATGCCACATTATTGATGATATCTACATGTTATATGCACACTTTATGTCATATTCGTGCATTTTCCGGAACTAACCTATTAACAAGATGCCGAAGAGCCGATTCTTTGTTCTCGTCGTTTTTGGTTTCGAAATCCTAGTAACGAAATATTCTCGGAATTGGACGAAATCAACGCCCAGGGTCCTATTTTGCCACGAAGCTTCCAGAAGACCGAAGACGTAACGAAGTGGGGCGACGAGGCGGCGACACGCCAGGGCGGCGTGGCCCACCTCTTGGCCGCGCGGCCTTGTCGTGTGGGCCCCTCGCGTCGCCTCCTGACCTGCCCTTCCGCCTACTTAAAGCCTTCGTCGCGAAACCCCCAGTACCGAGAATACTATGTTATGTTAATTATCAAGTTATTACCTATGTGTTGTTTATGATCTTGCATGCTCTCCGGTATTAGTAGAGGCTCTGGCCAAGTTTTTGCTCTTAACTCCAAGTGGGAGTATTTATGCTCGATAGTGGGTTCATGCCTCCATTGATATCCGGGACGATGACGAGAAAGTTCTAAGGTTGTGGATGTGCTTGTTGCCACTAGGGATAAAACATTGATGCTATGTCTAAGGATGTAGTTGTTGATTACATTACGCACCATACTTAATGCAATTGTCTGTTGTTTTACAACTTAATACTGGAAGGGGTTCGGATGATAACTTGAAGGTGGACTTTTTAGGCATAGATGCATGCTGGATGGCGGTCTATGTACTTTATCGTAATGCCCAATTAAATCTCACTATATTTATCATGACATGTATGTGCATTGTTATGCCCTCTCTATTTGCCAATTGCCCGACTGTAATTTGTTCACCCAACATGCTTTTATCTTATGGGAGAGACACCTCTACTGAACTGTGGACCCCGGTCCATTCTTTTATACTCGAAATACAAATCTGTCGCAATACTTGTTTTACTCGTTTTCCGCAAACAATTATCTTCCACACAATACGGTTAACCCTTTGTTACAGCAAGTCGGTGAGATTGACAACCTCACTGTTTCGTTGGGGCAAAGTACTTTGGTTGTGTTGTGCAGGTTCCACGTTGGCGCCGAATCTCCGGTGTTGCGCCGCACTACATCCCGCCGCCATCAACCTTCAACGTGCTTCTTGGCTCCTCCTGGTTCGATAAACCTTGGTTTCTTTCCGAGGGAAAACTTGCTGCCGTGCGCATCATACCTTCCTCTTGGGGTTCCCAACGAACGTGTGAGTTACACGCCATCAAGCTCTTTTTCGGCGCCGTTGCCGGGAGATCAAGACACGCTGCAAGGGGAGTCTCCACTTCCCAATTTCTTTACTTTGTTTTTGTCTTGCTTTATTTTATTTACTACTTTGTTTGCTGCATTATATCAAAACACAAAAAAATTAGTTGCTAGCTTTACTTTATTTACTATCTTTTTTGCTATATCAAAAATACAAAAAAAATAGTTTACTTGCATTTACTTTATCTAGTTTGTTTTATTTACTACTGCTAAAATGGCCACCCCTGAAAATACTAAGTTGTGTGACTTCACTAGCACAAATAATAATGATTTCCTATGCACACCTATTGCTCCACCTGCTACTACAGCGAGAATTCTTTGAAATTAAACCCGCTTTCTTGAATCTTGTTATGCGAGAGCAATTTTCCAGTGTTAGTTCCGATGATGCTGCTGCCCATCTCAATAATTTTGTTGAATTGTGTGAAATGCAAAAGTATAAAGATGTAGATGGTGAAATTATAAAATTAAAATTGTTTCCTTTCTCATTAAGTGAAGCGATTCAACCCGGTAAGGATTGGATCTCTGTGCATAATGTGCTAGCCCCTGGATCGACTCGCTAGCACACACAGTTCGATGAATAAACAGAATAGCAAATGCGTCATTTATTACAATGTATGATCCAGAATATATTTATTACAACTTGCATAGCTCATGGCTAGCTCAAATAATAGAGTTCAAAGCGGAAAACAAATAACTTCAAAGAGCTCCATCACGCCACAGGCGAACATGTTGAGTGGAAGCTCGCGACCTAAAAGCGATACCTTACTCGTCCTCGGAGTAACCTCGCAACATAAAACGTTGCAGCCACGCGAGGTCAATACATTTGGAATTGTATTGGCAAATGTCACTATTTGGTGGATATATATAATGGCGCCTAACAACTACGTGCTCATTTGGCATGTGGAGTTTATGCTCATTTGCGGAAAGCAATATTTTCCCTATCTTTTATAAATCATTTTATTTCTTTAGAAACATCGTTTAAAAACATATTAGCACAACCCATGCTGCAGCAAGACAGTTGGCTTTATATGCTCCTAAACATCTATGGACATGCTAGCATAGACCCATGTAGACACAAGCCAGTCTAGCTTTGCATGCTCCTAAACCCATTGTTTCCCATCAAGTTTTATTAGGAAATTGGAATGCTGAGATCTTCCAAACAGTAACATGCCTAGTTGCTCATAATTGTCCGTAACCGGGGACACGACTAAGTACTTAGTTTGACACTCTCGAGAGGATTGTACACTTTACCCACATGACCTAGTCAGCCCCTTTTACCATGATGCTCAATTTGCTCAAATGGTCGGGAAAAGACTGAGTCGAGACCGTTTTCAGAAGTAGGACCCCAAGCCATCTGGACGGACCCATGCCAACCTACACAGCTACATCTGCTAGTCACGTCAGGATGGGTTCCTACAACTTACTTAGTCAAGCCAGAGCCCATATGACATGCGGCTGTACACGGAAGCTACTAAACAAGAAACCTGTCCAATCTCTTTGATCCCCGGGCGCAATCCCCACCATTGTTCACCGTGCGGACGCTCCCGTCTTACCAATCCGCCCGGGTGTTTCATTATTTAGGTTGTTTTCATTATATCAAACATATACTTTTATTCATCTAAACTTATCATGATAACCCAATCCACGCATCTAAGATAGCATTGCTAAGCAAACAACAATACGGTGGCGACAAAAGAATCAAGTGTTGAACATGTGGTTGTTCTAATAGGTGTTCATAGCATAGCAATATATATTTTTAAAACAATCCTACACATGGATAGCTACTGAAAATAACTACAAAGTGCATAGAAAAAAAAATAGTAGGACGAACGGTGTGTGACACTTGCCTTCGTTGTTGTTCGGACAATCACCGTGAGCCGCACTCGTTGCACTCCGGACAATCTAACGAAAGCAAACAATTTACAATCAATTACAAAGCAATGCAACAGAGAAGTTACACAATGAAATTATGCATGCATGTTCTGAAAACAATTTTGGTTCATAAATACTTTCAAATTATTCAATAGTTTTTAAATAGCATGATTAATCAAACAGTAACTTATGCATAAAATAATTTCGAAAACCCCAATAGGCATACTGCTACAGAGACAATTTCATTATCTTTCATTTGGCGTTGGAATTAATTTAAAAGCATTTTCCAAAGTTAAAATATATCAAAAATAGTATAAACACTAGTTTTAAATTTTAAAATCTGTAAGTTTCCGAAAGATACAAAGTAACAGCACTGCTGTGTTCTCCTCAATTTTCTGATTCTAACGGTATATGGTATGCAATATTTCGAGTTACAAAACTATAGTTATGATTTTTACAAGTTTAAACATTTCACGGCATTTTAATAATTTTGTCTAAAAAGTTGTCAGAAAAAGTTTCTCCGATGGTGAAAATTTCTATACGAAAGTTGTAGAGGATTGAATTACAAGCTCAAAGCAAGAAACGTCACCTAAAACCGAGTTGTAGATCATTTGATTTGAAATTTTGAAGTTAAACATGGAATATGAGCTACCACACACGAACCGATCGATTGGGTCTAACAGGTAGCAACAACTGAACTGGCTTGTTTTAGTCTAAGCTTATATCAAGTACTAAGCTGCCGACGACCTACACTGGCAGTGACGGATCGAACTTGCTACGCGGCGGATCTCCGGCGGTCTTTCGGCTAGAAAAAAAAAACGCGTACGAGACGGGGCTCGTCGAGATGATGCGGCAGTGGACGGTCTTCAACTCCTCGCAGTGGTCACGTACGTATACTCGGAGTTAACTGGCTCATACCTGAACGACCGTGGCAGGCGGATGGAGGTCGCAAACTCCGGCGAAGCTCCGATGCGAATTCACGAGCCTACCGGTGATCTACAAACAGGAAAAACTTGTTGAGAAGATGCAGTACTGCAATAGAAAAAGCTTGGGGCAAAACTGAGGAGCAGGGGCGGTCGGATTTGAGGGTGTCATCAACCTTCAAACTTCAAGATGGCGGCGGCGGCGAGCTCAAAATCCGGCAGCCTGGCGGCGACCAAATTAGGTTTTCGGAGGGGAAAAACAAAGGGGATACATGGGTATTTATGGGGGGGATTTCGTGGCAGAGGGGCAAAAATCTGAGCCGAATCGGAGATTTTTTCTGGGCAGTTTTCGGTTCTGGTTCATCGGCGTATGTGATAAGAACTCAGGCTGAAGGTTGGTGATGATTGCGGGGCCCACACATCAGGAAAAAAAATAAGAGTAGCAGAGAAAGAAAATACGAACGTGGGCTGCCTCACGTACTACTGGCCTGGCCGTTCCTGGCCTGGGCGTGCGCGTTCGGCTGGTCCGGCCGGCCGGCTTTTTTTTTTTTTCTAGTTTATTTCTTTTGTAGAATTTGATTTAGAACTCTGATTTACTGAATTAAATTCGTACAAATTATCAGTATACTGCTGGGCACCGTGGAACACTGTTCCAATCGGGCGAGCACATAAAGGCATATAGTTTATGTGTTTGAACTAATAAACTATTAGCAAAACTTGGTATATTTTATGCACGAAAAGAATTAAAACTCTTTTAAAACTGAAACTTTGGCATGGTGCAATGATGCAATGCATGAATTTGAAAATGCATGGATTTTGGGATGTTACATTAAGAGGAAGAGCTAAAGATTGGTTGCTATCTCTGCCTAAGAATAGTATTAATTCATGGACTAAATGCAAGGATGCTTTTATTGGTAGATATTATCCCCCTGCTAAAATTATATCTTTGAGGAGTAGCATAATGAATTTTAAACAATTGGATAATGAACATGTTGTTCAAGCTTGGGAAAGAATGAAATCTTTGGTTAAAAATTGCCCAACCCATGGATCGACTACTTGGATGATCATCCAAACCTTCTATGCGAGGACTAAATTTTTCTTCGCGGAATTTATTGGATTCAATTCTTCGGAGGTACCTTTATGTCCATCACTCTTGGTGAAGCAACAAAGCTCCTTGATAATATGATGGTTAATTACTCTGAATGGCACACGGAAAGAGCTCCACAAGGTAAGAAGGTAAATTCTGTTGAAGAATCCTCTTCCTTGAATGATAAGGTTGATGCTATTATGTCTATGCTTGTGAATGATAGGACTAATGTTGATCCTAATAATGTTCCGTTAGCTTCATTGGTTGCCCAAGAAGAACATGTTGATGTAAACTTCATTAAAAATAATAATTTCAACAACAATGCTTATCGGAACAATTCTAGTAATAACTATAGGCCATATCGTTATAATAATGGTAACGGTTATGCTAATTCTTATGGGAATTCTTACAACAATAATAGGAATACACCCCCTGGACTTGAAGCTATGCTTAAAGAATTTATTAGTACACAAACTGTCTTTAACAAATCTGTTGAGGAAAAGCTCAATAAAATTGATATTCTTGCTTCTAAGGTTGATAGTCTTGCCTCTGATGTTGATCTTTTGAAATCGAAAGTTATGCCTAATAGGGATATTGAAAATAAAATTGTTACTACAGCAAATGCCATCCAAGTTAGAATTAATGAGAATATAAGATTAATGGCTGAACTAGCGTGCTAGGTGGGATAGAGAAGAAAATGAAAAACTAGCTAAAGAGAAAAATGTAGCTAAAGTTTGGACTATTACCACCACTAGCAATGCTAATGATTCACATGTTGCTGCACCTCCTACTATCAATAATAAAATAATTAATGTTGGCAATGTTTCTACTCCTAGTGCAAAGCGCGCAAAATTACCTGAAACTGCTAAAACTTCTGAAACTGCCTGTGATAAAACTGCTGAAATTTTTTCCAACCTTGGGGATGATAATACCATTGCTTTAGATTGTAATGATTTAGATTTTGATTATTGCCACATCTCTGAAGTTATAAAGTTCTTACAAAAGCTTGCTAAGAGTCCCAATGCTAGCGCTATAAACTTGGCTTTCACAAAACATATTACAAATGCTCTCATAAAAGCTAGAGAAGAGAAACTAAAACTTGAAACTTCTATTCCTAGAAAGCTAGAGGATGGTTGGGAGCACTGTGGAACACTGTTCCAATCGGGCGAGCACATAAAGGCATATAGTTTATGTGTTTGAACTAATAAACTATTAGCAAAACTTGGTATATTTTATGCACGAAAAGAATTAAAACTCTTTTAAAACTGAAACTTTGGCATGGTGCAATGATGCAATGCATGAATTTGAAAATGCATGGATTTT
>NC_061510.1:351828731-351862894 GCF_022539505.1 Lolium rigidum
GAGGAACCCGATAATGTTGTCGATGAAGAAGGGGATGCCTTTGGGCATCCCCAAGCTTAGACGCTTGAGTCTTCTTGATATATGCAGGGGTGAACCACCGGGTGCATCCCCAAGCTTAGAGCTTTCACTCTCCTTGATCATAGTATATCATCCTCCTCTCTTGACCCTTGAAAACTTCCTCCACACCAAACTCGAAACAACTCATTAGAGGGTTAGTGCATAATAAAAATTAACATGTTCAGAGGTGACACAATCATTCTTAACACTTCTGGACATTGCATAAAGCTACTGGACATTAATGGATCAAAGAAATTCATCCAACATAGCAAAAGAGGCAATGCGAAATAAAAGGCAGAATCTGTCAAAACAGAACAGTCCGTAAAGATGGATTTTATTAGGCCACCAGACCTGCTCAAACGAAAATGCTCAAATTGAATGAAAGTTGCGTACATATCTGAGGATCATGCTCGTAAATTGGCATAATTTTCTGAGCTTCCTGCAGGGCAGTGGGCTCAGATTCGTGACAGCAAAGAAATCTGGAGCTGCGCAGTAATCCAAATCTAGTACTTACTTTTCTATCAACGGCTTAACTTGGCACAACAAAACTCAAAACTTAAGATAAGGAGAGGTTGCTACAGTAGTAAACAACTTCCAAGACACAAATATAAAACAAAGTACTGTAGCAAAATAACACATGGGTTATCTCCCAAGAAGTTCTTTCTTTTTAGCCATTAAGATGGGCTCAAGTAGCTTTTAATGATGCACTCGCAAGAAATAGTATTTGAAGCAAAAGAGAGCATCAAGAGGCAAATTCAAAACACATTTAAGTCTAACATGCTTCCTATGCATAGGAATCTTGTAAATAAACAAGTTCATGAAGAGCAAAGTAACAAGCACAGGAAGATAAAACAAGTATAGCTTCAAAAATTTCAGCACATAGAGAGGTGTTTTAGTAACATGAAAATTTCTACAACCATATTTTCCTCTCTCATAATAACTTTCAGTAGCATCATGAGCAAACTCAACAATATAACTATCACATAAAGCATTCTTATCATGAGTCTCATGCATAAAATTATTACTCTCCACATAAGCATAATCAATTTTATTAGTTGTAGTGGGAGCAAATTCAACAAAGTAGCTATCATTATTATTCTCATCAAGTGTAGGAGGCATAGTATAATCACAACAAAATTTACTCTCCATAGTAGGTGGCACAAAAAGACCACTATCATTATAATCATCATAAATAGGAGGTAAAGAATCATCAAAGTAAATTTTCTCCTCAATGCTTGGGGGACTAAAAAGATCATGAAAACCAGCTTCCCCAAGCTTAGAACTTTCTATATTATTGTCAACAATGGTGTTCAAAGCGTTCATACTAATATTACTACCAAGATGCAAAGAAGATTTCATAGGTTTTTTAATTTTCGCATCAAACAATCCATGTTTTAAATCAGGAAATAGAATAAGAAGCTCACTCTTGTACATTATGCCAAACTAGTGTAAACAAGAAACAACAAGATGCAATTGCAGGATCTAAAGGAAATAGCTTTGAGCACACACACAACGGCGCCGTAAAAAATACTTTACCCGAGACCGTAGTATGAGTGCCTTTACCTTTCCTCCTCGGCAACGGCGCTTGTAAAAGTGCTTGATGTCTACGTTCCCCCTCCTTTCCGTAGACAGTGTTGGGCCTCCAAGAGTAGAGGTTTGTAGAACAGCAAGCAAGTTTCCCTTAAGTGGATACCCAAGGTTTATCGAACTCAGGGAGGAAGAGGTCAAAGATATCCCTCTCATGCAACCCCGCAACCACAAAGCAAGAAGTCTCTTGTGTCCCCAACACACCTAATAGGTGCACTAGTTCGGCGAAGAGATAGTGAAATACAGTGTGGTATGAATAAGTATGAGCAGTAGCAACGGTGCCGTGAAAAGTGCTTGGCGTGTAGTTGATGGTGGTGGTATTGCGGCAGTAGTAACGCAGAAAACAAGAAACAAGCAAGTAGTAACTCAGCAGTAGTAACGCAGCAGTAGTAAACAAACAGTAGTAACTCAGACAGTATTTAGGAACAAGGCCTAGGGATTACACTTTCACTAGTGGACACTCTCAACATTGATCACATAACGTAATAGATAAATGCATACTCTACACTTTTGTTGGATGATGAACACATTGCGTAGGATTACACGAACCCTCAATGCCGGAGTTAACAAGCTCCACAATAATGCTCATGTTTTAGTAACCTTTAGTGTAAGATAGATCAACGGACTAAACCAAGTACTAGCATAGCATGCACACTGTCACCTTCATGCATATGTAGGAGGAATAGATCACATCAATATTATCATAGCAATAGTTAACTCCATAATCTACAAGAGATCATGATCATAGCATAAACCAAGTACTAACACGGTGCACGCACGGTCACCTTTGCA
This sequence comes from Lolium rigidum, assembly GCF_022539505.1. Taxonomy (NCBI): domain Eukaryota; kingdom Viridiplantae; phylum Streptophyta; class Magnoliopsida; order Poales; family Poaceae; genus Lolium; species Lolium rigidum. The sequence continues at coordinate 351,831,168 of NC_061510.1, forward strand.
CACATGCAGGAGGAATAAAACTACTTTAATAACATCACTAGAGTAGCACATAGATGAATTGTGATACAAACTCATATGAATCTCAATCATGTAAAGCAGCTCATGAGATCATTGTATTGAAGTACATAGTAGAGAGATTAACCACATAGCTACCGGTACAGCCCCGAGCCTCGATGGAGAACTACTCCCTCCTCATGGGAGCAGCAGCGGTGATGAAGATGGCGGTGGAGATGGCAGCGGTGTCGATGGAGAAGCCTTCCGGGGGCACTTCCCCGCTCCGGCAGGGTGCCGGAACAGAGATCCTGTCCCCCAGATCTTGGCTTCGCGATGGCGGCGGCTCTGGCAGGTTTCTGTGGGTTTCGTCAATTGGTGCTGTGCTTTTAGGTCGAAAGGGGTTATATAGGCGAAGAGGCGGCGCAGGAGGGTCGACAGGGTGGCCTCACCCTAGGCCGGCGCGGCCAGAGGCCAGCCCGCGCGGCCCTATGGTGTGGGGCCCCCCTGGCCCCTCTCCGACTCTTCTTCGGTGTTCTGGAGCCTTCCGGGAAAAATAGGAGGTTTGGCGTTGATTTCGTCCAATTCCGAGAATATTGCCCGAACAGCCTTTCTCGGAACCAAAAACAGCAGAAAACAAGAATCGGCCTTTCGGCATCTTGTTAACAGGTTAGTTCCACAAAATGCACGAATATGACATAAAGTGTGCATAAAACATGTAGATAACATCAATAATGTGGCATGGAACATAAGAAATTATCGATACGTTGGAGACGTATCACCTACCTACTACATGGTATTTCTCCGTCATTCCAAAGTACATTACTTGAGTGCTACCTTTAAAATTTCTATTCTTTGCCTTTACAATATATAGCTCATGGGACAAATAGCTTAAAAACTATTGTGGTGAAGAATATGTAGTTATGTGTCTTATTTCTTAATAAGTTGCTTGTTGAGCGGTAACCTTGTTTCTGGGGACGCCATCAACTTTTACCTTTGTTGAATATCATGTGAGTTACTATGCATGTTCGTCTTGTCTGAAGTAAGGGAGATTTTCATGATCAAATGGTTTGAGTATGCATAATGTTAGAGAGGAACATTGGGCCGCTAACTAAAGCCATGATTCATGGTGGAAGTTTCAGTGTGGACAACTAATCCTCAATCTCTTATGAGAATATTAATTGTTGTTGAATGCTTATGCATTAAAGAGGAGTCCATTATCTGTTATCTATGTTGTCCTGGTATGGATGTCTAAGTTGAGAATAATCAAAAGCGAGAAATCCAATGCGAGCTTTCTCCTTAGACCTTTGTACAGAGCGGCATAGAGGTACCCCTTTGTGACACTTGGTTGAAACATATGCTATGCAATGATAATCCGTGTTAATCCAAGCTAATTAGGACAAGGTGCGAGCACTATTAGTATACTATGCATGAGGCTTGCAACTTATAAGATGTCTCATACATAACACATATGCTTTATTACTACCGTTGACAAAATTGTTTCTTGTTTTCAAAATGAAAAGCTCTAGCACAAATATAGTAATCAATGCTTCCCTCTGTGAAGGGCCTATCTTCTACTTTATTATTGAGTCAGTTTTGCCTATTCTTTCTATCTCGAAGCAAACACTTGTGTCAACTGTGTGCATTGATTCTTACATGTTTACTTATTGCACTTGTTATATTACTTTGTGTTGACAATTATCCATGAGATATATATGTTGAAGTTGAAAGCAACCGCTGAAACTTTATCTTCCTTTGTGTTGCTTCAATGCCTTTACTTTGAATCTATTGCTTTATGAGTAACTCTTATGCAAGTCTTATTGATGCTTGTCTTGAAAGTATTATTCATGAAAAGTCTTTGCTATATGATTCATTAGTTTACTCATTATCTTCATCATTGCTTCGAATCGCTGCATTCATCTCATATTCTTTACAATACTATGATCAAGATTATGATAGCATGTCACTTCAGAAATTATCTTTGTTATCGTTTACCTACTCGAGGGCGAGTATGAACTAAGCTTGGGGATGCTTGATACGTCCCAAACGTATCTATAATTTCTTATGTTCCATGCTACTTTTATGATGATACTCACATGTTTTATACACATTATATGTCATTATTATGCATTTTCCGGCACTAACCTATTGACGAGATGCCGAAGAGCCGCTTGCTGTTTTCTCGCTGTTTTTGGTTTCAGAAATCCTAGTAAGAAAATATTCTCGGAATTGGACGAAATCAACGCCTGTGGTCCTATTTTTCCACGAAGCTTCCAGTAAGACCGAAGAGGATACGAAGTGGGGCCACGAGGGCGACGACACAACAAGGCGGCGCGGCTCGGGCCTTGGCCGCGCCGGCCTGTTGTGTGGGGCCCTCGTGTGGCCCCCCGACCTGCCCTTCCGCCTACTTAAAATCTTCGTCGCGAAACCCCAGCACCGAGAGCCACGATACGGAAAACCTTCCAGCAGACGCCGCCGCCGCCAATCCCATCTCGGGGGATTCGGGAGATCGCCTCCGGCACCCTGTCGGAGAGGGGAATCATCTCCCGGAGGTCTCTTCATCGCCATGATTGCCTCCGGATCGATGTGTGAGTAGTTCACCCTCGGACTATGGGTCCATAGCAGTAGCTAGATGGTCGTCTTCTCCTCATTGTGCTATCATGTTAGATCTTGTGAGCTGCCTATCATGATCAAGATCATCTATTTGTAGTCCTACATGTTGTGTTTGTTGGGATCCGATGAATATTGAAACTATGTCAAGTTGATTATCAATCTATCATATATGTTATTTATGTTCTTGCATGCTCTCTGTTGCTAGTAGAGGCTCTGGCCAAGTTGATACTTGTGACTCCAAGAGGGAGTATTTATGCTCGATAGTGGGTTCATGCCTCCATTAAATCCGGGACGCGTGACAGTAAAGTTCTAAGGTTGTGGATGTGCTGTTGCCACTAGGGATAAAACATCGATGCTTTGTCTAAGGATATTTGTGTTGATTACATTACGCACCATACTTAATGCAATTGTCTGTTGTTTACAACTTAATACCGGAGGGGTTCGGATGATAACCTCGAAGGTGGACTTTTTAGGCATAGATGCATGCTGGATAGCGGTCTATGTACTTTGTCGTAATGCCATGATTAAATCTCATAGTACTCATCATGATATATGTATGTGCATTGTTATGCCTTCTTTATTTGTCAATTGCCCAACTGTAATTTGTTCACCCAACATCTGCTATCTTATGGGAGAGACACCACTAGTGATCTGTGGACCCCGGTCCTATTCTTTACATCTGAAATACAAACCTGCTGCAATTGTTCTTTACTGTTCTTCGCAAACAAACATCATCATCCACACTATACATCTAATCCTTTGTTTACAGCAAGCCGGTGAGATTGGCAACCTCACTGTTACGTTGGGGCAAAGTACTGTGATTGTGTTGTGCAGGTTCCACGTTGGCGCCGGAATCCCTGGTGTTGCGCCGCACTACATTCCTCCGCCATCAACCTTCAACGTGCTTCTTGGCTCCTACTGGTTCGATAACCTTGGTTTCTTACTGAGGGAAAACTTGCTGCTGTGCGCATCACACCTTCCTCTTGGGGTTCCCAATGGACGAACTACGCGCAATCACCTAGCTATCTCCTCCTATATGTCGATGATATCATCCTCACCGCCTCCACATCATCTGCTCTTTCTGCTATCATCTCCTCCTTTGCACATGAATTTGCCATGAAGGACCTTGGCCCTCTTCATCACTTTCTCGGCATCTCTGTCTCCCGTACATCTACCAGCCTCCATCTCTCCCAGCGTCAGTACTGTCTTGACATCCTTTCCCGTGCTGGTATGAGTGAGTGTCACCCGGTCTCCACACCTGTAGATACACAAGCCAAAATATCCGCCACCACAGGCTCCCATGTTTCTGATCCTTCCCTCTATCACAGTCTTGCCGGGGCTTTGCAGTATGTCACACTCACACGACCTGGCCTCGCTTATGCCGTCCAACAAGTATGTCCCCATATGCACGATCCACGCGAACCTCATTTTCTCCTCATCAAACGCTTTCTTCGATATATCAAAGGCACACTAGACCTAGGTCTCACCCTTCACTCCTCCACCTCCAGAAATCTTATTGCCTACTCCGATGCCGATTGGGATGGTTGCCCAGATACCAGACGCTCCACTTCCGGGTTCTGCATGTTTTTTGGTGGGAACTTGATATCCCGGTCTTCTCGATGGCAGAACACTGTTTCCAGATCTAGTGCAGAGGTGGAATACCGTGCAGTTGCCACTGCTGTGGCCGAGTCCTGTTGGGTTCGATAGTTGCTACAGGAGCTTCATCGCCCGGTCACCACTGCCACCGTTGTTTTCTGTGACAATGTCAGTGTTGTTTACCTGGCGCATAATCCAGTACAACATCGGAGGAGAAAACACATCGAGATAGACATCCATTTTGTACGGGAGAAGGTAGCACTTGGTGTTGTTCGTGTTCTTCATATGCCATCGACATCACAGTACGCATATATCTTCACCAAGGGACTACCTCGAGCTCTATTTCTTGACTTCAGATCCAGTCTTCACGTCGATGCTCTCCCCGGTTCAGACTGCGGGGGCGTGTTGGAGAGTACCGTATGTCAACCATCTAATGTATGTAATTTAGGAAATATACCAAAGTCGTTTCCTAACCGACTCAACTTGTAGCTCAAGAATATCCCTTGTACATGACTATATATAAATCAATGAGAGGAGGAGGCACACGCATTGTGCAGCCAAACGCAAACTTGCAACATCATCCAAAAAACAAAATGCCTTCCCAAACCGTTCAATAGCAGGTGAGAAGCACAAATTAACATTGACCTATGGTGTGGGTGAACTTTTCTATCCAGATGTCTTCCATTCTCAATGCTCGTCATTACAATACAAGTGCAAACAGATAAGCAAAGGAACGACTTCTGCAAATCTATTTGTTCTTCTATCTCATTACTATCTTGTGAACTGCATGTGATGACTTTTTATGTGTAAGATGGTGAAGGTGATGCGAGGGTTGAAGGAGAGGCGTGCATTATATGTAGACGGGCACGATCTATGGAGTTATGAACTGACTAGAAGGTACATTGGTGTTCGTGACTTAAAGATATAATATACTCCCTCCATTCCCTATTAATTGACTTTGTTTTAGTATACAAATATGTACTGAATTAGAGTCAAACAATAGAAAAACTGAGGGAGCATATATGGTAGGTAGTCAGGTAAGATGTAACATTGGTGGCTTGGTGCCTAGAGTGCCCGGACTGAACGGGAATCCCCGCGGAAACAGGGAACGCATAAAGCAGGAAGTGAACACCAGATCCTCTTGTTACTTTGAGTCCTTATACTTGCACAGCTTTAAGTTTAGGGTCTCTCTAGCGCTCAGTTAACTGAGAGTTAAGCTTTTCATGATCAAAGCGAAAGCACTTTGCATGTCCGGTCACACGATGCATGGCTGTGTGGTAGTTGCTCTGCGCGAGAAAGCAGCAGCTAGCGCGAGGAATCCCTATATACAGAGCTGCATGATGTCTGTATATCTGCAGTTCACTGATATCCATACATCCATTCGAACATGGGCATCTCTGCGCTGGATTGGTTGCGCTAGCGACGTAAGATGATAGCAGGGGATACGGCGGAGCTAGTGTCGTGTCGGTGATGTCACCTGCCGTCGCCGCGGTGGTCGAGTTGGTGTTGGCGGGCGGAGGCTCGCGCGAGGTCGAGACGCAGGTGGACGCGCAGGAGGGAGTGGACGCGATTTGTGCGGCGGACGCGGACCAGCTGGTGGACAGTGCCGCCGGCCCAGCCGACTCCCGGTAGCCGTGCACCGCGAACTGTGTAGTCACTGTGCGCTGGTCCAGATAAGGCATGTTTCATGTGAGAATTAAGCTAATCACATCCCTATTGTTCAGTGGACACTCAAATCGAATCAACTTTCTTTACCAATTGCCTCTCAAATTTCAAGCGTCGGGTATTCTGGGTTACAACCTGTTGGTGCAGATGCTGAACTGAAATTTTCATTGTTGTAAGTTTTGTCAACAGTGGGCTGGTCGTTTTCACTACTGTTGTTATTGTCAGAACACGGAACAGATGACAATTTGTGGCCGATCCTGAAGAACTACTCGTTCATGTATAGTTGCGTTTGATTTTGATTCGAGCTGACATGGAACCAAGCAGCTAAAAGAAAATACGTGAGATAAAAAAATTCAGAAAGGACATTGGAGGTCTTTGACTCTACGTCACCTTTGCTTGCGAACACGTGGAAAACTTAGGCTCTCAATTGAACGGTGTAAAAGTATATACACGCTCCGAAGGTTGTTGTAGATTTATCTAAATTTATTAAAACATCTCTAACTAATCCTCTTAAATCAGTTAGAGGATATTTTTTTCGGAAACTGCTGGGCGTCCCCCGGGGGATCTGATTCCCCAGCCCCCGGGTCCCCAGCCGTCGGATCAACCATTTTAACGGTTAGATTTGCATGTAGCAAAAAAAATCTCCGGCAGCAAAAAATCACCCCCGGCAGCAAATGACTGAAGCAAAAAACGGTTCGTTCAGAAAAGAAAAGAAAAGAAAAAGGCTGGGCTCACCGAAGACCACGTAGCAAACATATTACGCAGATGTAGCAAAACCGTAAATAAATTGTAGCAAATTTTTTAATTCATATGTTGCAAATCCTCTAAGACATCAACGGAGACATCGCCTGCAGCCGGTAGCAACGCCGTCCGAGGTTGCAGCAACTCCGTCCATCCAGGACAGCAACACCACAAGCTGCTAGTAGCAAAGCCCTATGCCTGTGGTAGCAAAAATCCACCCTCCGCCGGTAGCAATGCCGGACACCTTAAATAGCAGGACCGACCTCCGGAGGTAGCAACGCTGCAGGCCTAAGGCAGCAAAACTCCGAACGAAGCCGAGGAGCGCGAGATAGAGGCTGCGCTGGTAGCATCGGCGGCGACCGCTTGTAGCATCGACGCCCTCGGCTGATAGCACAGACACTAGTAGCATCCCAAAATTGGGCTACACAGCAGCGTCGTCGCCCGGAACATGGCTGTAGCACGGCGGCCAGAGCATGGCTGTAGCACGGCGGCGGGAGTGGCTGGGCCGCGGGGGCGCGGCAGCGCGTGGGTGGGGCGCTGTGGCCCGAACTCGTGCGGAGGGACGACGAGCACACGGCAACGGGGAGAGGAGGACCTCGTGGCGCCATGGCTGCACCTCGCAGCACGGCAACGGGGAGAGCAGACAACGCGGCGGTACGAACGCCGGTACCGCTCGCAGCACCTGTCTCCGTTGGGCCGGTCACCGTCCTTGGGGTTGTCGAGGACGAAGCAACATCGGCGGCGGCCGTTAATGGCGGAGCACTTGGCCGGCAGCAGCCGAATAATCTCGCATGCGACCAGCGCGGCCACGATGACCTCGCGCACGAGGGTGGGGGCGACGGTGCTCGGATGGATCCCCGCCTTGCCGCCGCTGCGGGCCTCGACGGCCGGCGACGGGGCGTTGCTCGACGGCGCAGGGGAGGCGAAGTTCGGCGGGTCTCCAGGACACCGCACGAGGGTGGGGGCGACGGTGCTCGGATGGATCCCCGCCTTGCCGCCGCTGCGGGCCTCAACGGCCGGCGACGGGGCGTTGCTCGACGGCGCAGGGGAGGCGAAGTTCGGCGGGTCTTCTCCATGGTTGCGACGGGAGAGAAAAAGTAGGGGACGGGAGAGAACATGCGCCAGGAAGATAAGGTTGACTTTGAGCGGTTACGTGTGACCCAGGTTGGACACGTGTCGTCGTAAGGAGGCGGAGGACGGAGCGACGGGATCCCCCGGGGGTACACAGTCATTTTCCATTTTTTTCTCCTCTAACGGCCATAGCTGCGCCTAACCGATCCCCAATAAATGTTTAATGGACTATAGATACGTGAGGTTGGACTATAATTCACTGCACATCTCCTTTATATGCTCGGCCGAACTGTCGCCGACTAAAAATTCCCCACCGCAGCCACTCTCTATGCGCTACCGATAAATCCACCCGCCGCCACCATTCTCTTCCTCGACGCGGCATATGGCCGTCTCTTCCAGACGCCATTCTCATGCGGCCATGCGCAGCGGGTCGGGCTCTCAGGGCCGATGGGCGACCGCATATCCATTATCGCCGCCACCGCACGTCCTTTACCGCGGCGTGCAGCAGTGGGGCATGGGGGACATGGGTGGCAGAGATTACAGACCGAAACACCGGCCGTCCGATTTGGTTGGGGACCTTCCACTCCACGCGGCAGGCGGTGTGGGTGTTCTACGTCAAGAACGTCCGGCTACACGAGTGTGGGGAGTTCAACTTCCCCCTATCCGGTTCCGAGGTGCCTGAGCTGCCCTTCCCCCTCCCCCGCAGCCCAGCCGTGCGGTACGTATTGTGCGGGAGGACCGCGAAGCTTGGGAGCGCTTCGCGGCCGAGACCTCCGGCGAGGTCTGCATAAAGGAGTTGCGTTGGTGCTATCCATAGCACGTGGCGAAAGAGGCGTGGAAATACGAGGAGTACGCTGCGAAGCGACACAGAGCCTCGTCTTCCTCCTCTCCAGGGTCATCCTTGTCGCCGTCATCAACCTCGGCTCCGACTCCAACTCCCTTGACAAGTAGTCGGTGCTCGTCCTTGACCTGATCGCCGGCCGCTTGCTTATGTGTTTAGGTAAGTTCTTGCTTATGTATGGCGGCCGCTGCCACGCCGGCGGCCAGAACAATGTATGAACTCGATGCTCTGCATGTGTTCAACGTTATGCTTGGCCGCAATAAAAAAATTTAGGATTCTAAGTATTAAAGGGATTGGTTGTGGCGGCTTTCGATTAGAGGACTAAAGTTTTCAGTCGCTGAAGAAAGGGTGGGAGGGAAAGTTCTCTAACCAAAAAGGGATCGGTTAGAGATGCTCTTAGACATTATCTAATGTGTGCATATATCTAAAATTTAATAAATTTAAGACACTTTTTATGAGACGGAGGGAGGGAGTAGCTCATTCTCCCCCGCGGGCTGACCCCAAACCTCCTTTTATTGATGACTAGCAGAATGTCCATGCTTCGCTACGGAGAAAACGGTAGTTAATATCTTTCGGATATCGGTATATATATCTAAGAGCAGTGCCAGCGCAGTATACAATTTCTGCACGTGCAAGTAAAAGCACCTTTGGCGCTTGAGCATTTTTGCCTGTAGCATGTACCTTGTCTATCAGTTCTGTGCGAAGTACATATTGATGCTCCAGAAAAGCTCAAGCTTGAAACATCAGATAGGGAAAATAAGTCAAGGCGTTAGAAAATTCAAACATAGGCTTGAGAAAAATTCAGAAGCTAGCTAAACACATAACAGAACTACGACATGCATATATATAAAATTTAATGTGTGCATATATCTAAAATTTAATAAATTTAAGACACTTTTTACGAGACGGATGGAGGGAGTAGCTCATTCTCCCCGGCGGGCTGACCCCTCATCTAGCAAACCTCCTTTTATTGATGACTAGCAGAATGCCCATGCTTCGCTACGGAGAAAACGGTAGTTAATATCTTTCGGATATCGGTATATATATCTAAGAGCAGTGCCAGCGCAGTATACAATTTCTGCACGTGCAAGTAAAAGCACCTTTGGCGCTTGAGCATTTTTGCCTGTAGCATGTACCTTGTCTATCAGTTCCGTGCGAAGTACATATTGATGCTCCAGAAAAGTTCAAGCTTGAAACATCAGATAGGGAAAATAATTCAAGGCGAGACATGTCAAGGCGTTAGAAAATTCAAACATAGGCTTGAGAAAAATTCAGAAGCTAGCTAAACTCATAACAGAACTACGACCAATGAGATTTTATTTCAGAATGGAGTTTGATGCAAATACATCAATGTTTTTTTTTTTGAAACAAGACAAAAGATTTGCCATTTTCATTGATTAAGGAGAAGATTTTAGAAGTTTTACAACCCGTCTCGGCTAAAAGCCAAGACCAAATATTACAAGCAACTACTCTCGCGGCATTACATTACTTAGAGCCTTGGCACCGGCTAGACACCACAAATTTGCCTCCTCTTTGATTTTTGTCACAAGCATAGCGATGGTGACGGACTTGTTACGGAAGACCCGAGCATTCCTTTCTTTCCAAATTTCCCAAGAGACGAGCATTGCGAGAGAGGCCAACGCTTTCCTTGATTGTCCTCTCTTGTGGATCACCTCCGCCCACCACCTTTTGACGGAGTGGAAGTCATGCCAAGTTGTTGGGTCAAGATCATCGATACCAAGCCAATTCTTTAAGTTGGACCACACCCGGATTGAGTACCGACACTTGAAAAGAAGGTGGGCTCCCGACTCTTGGTGTTGGTTGCAAAGCTTACAAAGGCCACAATTTTGCCACCCTCTCCTTGCAAGCCTATCCGCCGTCCAAACCCGGTTTTGAAGGACCAACCAAGCAAAGATCTTGCACTTGGGAGGGGCCCAAGGCTTCCAAACCAATGAAGGCATAGGAGATGAAGTGAGGGCCAAGAATTGCATTTTGTAGGCCGATCTTGCCGAGTAGCAACCATCGTTGGTGAGCTTCCAAGATATTGTGTCTTGAGCTTGAGGGTCCAAATGGACGTTAGCAAGTCTTTCCCAAAGCTTATAGAATTGGGAAATGTGATCAAAGGAGAGACTATCATGGGTATTTATTTGGGAAACCCAAAAATCATTTCCCAAAGCTTTATGCACCGTGCATTTCTTCTTTTTTGAACAACCAAAGAGAAGCGGTGCCAAATCTTTGGGTCTCATTCCATCAAGCCAAGCCGCCTCCCAAAAGAGGGCCTTCTTTCCATCTCCAATAGTTACTTTAGTGGCCGCTGCAAAGAGATCATGGTCATGAGGAGTGCATGGGTTCCCAAGCCCAACCCAAGGCTTTTCCTCGTTCTTCCATTCATGCCATAGCCACCTCAACCTAAGAGCTGCGGCAAACTTCTTGAGGTTAAGGATCCCAAGACCTCCCTTCTCTTTGGGTCTACACACCATCTCCCAATTCACTTTACATTTCCCTCCGGATACCTTGTCACATGCCGACCATAGGAAAGCTCTTCTTAAGATATCAATCTTCATGAGGACCTCCATTGGCACATCAAGCACGGTGACGAAGTAGGTAACCACGCTTGTCAAGACCGCCTTGACAAGGGTGGTTCGGCCGGCCATGGTAACGTGCTTTCCAAGCCAAGGCATAAGTTTAGAGGCAACCTTGTCTTCCAAGAGTTGGAAATGAATTCTCCTTAGGAGAGTGACCGACAAGGGTAGGCCAAGGTACCTCATAGGGAAAGTAGTGCGAGTAGCCGGGAAGGCTTGGAGGATGTCGTCAAGGTCTATATCATCGCAACGAATGGGAGCCACTTGGCTTTTGGCACAATTGGTGACAAGGCCGGTTACATCCCCAAAGTGATGTAGCGTAGCGGCCAAGAAGTCAATGTCATTTTTATTGGGAGTGACAAAGATGGCCGCATCATCGGCGAATAGGGAGGTTCTAATCGTGGGCACTCTTCCCGGAGTCTATGGAGGTGGCCTTGCTCGGTTGCTTTACGGAGAATGTGGTGGAGAGGGTCAATGGCCATCACAAAGAGGAGCGGTGAAACTGGATCGCCTTGCCGGAGGCCTCTACCATGCTTGATTGGGTCACCGGCAACACCATTGAGAAGCACCCTTGAGGTTGAGGAGGATAAAAGAGCCACAATCCATTCCCGGAACTTTTGTGGGAAGCCCATGTGTTGCAACATGTCCACCAAGTAATCCCATCGCACGGAGTCAAACGCTTTTTTGATGTCAAGCTTGAAGAGGAGAGTTTGTGTTTTTGTCTTGTGAAGCTTCCTCGCAAGATTCTTCACGTATAAGAAGTTATCATGAATACTTCTCTTTTTTATGAAAGCGCTTTGGGCATTGGAGACAAGCTCGTTCATGTGAGGAGCAAGGCGGGTAGCCATCATCTTGGAGATGAGCTTGGATATAGCATGTATGAGGCTAATGGGGCGAAAATCGGTGACCTCTTCGGCGCCATCTTTCTTGGGGATAAGAGCAATATTCGCCGAATTTAGCCAATGGAGGTTATTTGTATGTAGGTTTGAGAATTGCCCAATGACCGCCATGATGTCCGCTTTGATGATGTTCCAACAAGCCTTGAAAAACGCACCCGTAAAGCCATCCGGGCCCGGGGCCTTATCGCAAGCGGTCCTATCCACCGCGGCCTTGACTTCCTCCTCCGTGAAAGGAGCATCAAGATTGGAGAGGTCACAAGTTGGTGTAGGGATGGTTGCCCAATTGAAGTTCTTGGTGCGAGGCGAGCCCTTTTTGATGATCTTCTTGAAGTGCTCATGAATGATTTCCTTTTTTTGGTCGTGGTTGGTGACCCATCCATTGTTGTGTTTTAGTCGATGTATGTGATTTTTCCTCCTTCTTGCATTTATGCGGAGGTGGAAATATCTAGTATTTGCGTCCCCTTCCTTGAGGTTTGTGACCCTCGAACTTTGTCGCTTTCTCGACTTGTCAAGCACGGCCAATCCAATTATTCTCTTTTTAAGCCTAGAGCGCAAGTCTCTTTCTTCTCCGCTAAGGGCTCTAGATTCTTGCGCCATATCAAGGCGAAGGATGACCTCCAAAGCCATATGGAGCTCGACTTTGGCTTTGGAAAAAAGACTTTACTCCACTTGCGTAGCCTTTGGCCGGTTCTCTTGAGTTTGTGAAAGAGCAATTGACAAGGCTCCACATGGCCACAATCTTCATTCCATGCATTGCTAACCACATCCAAGAACCCCGGCATCTTGAGCCAAAAGTTTTCGAAGCGGAAGATCTTGGGTCTTTTAGGTCCACTATCATTTGCAAGGAGGAGTGGACAATGGTCGGAATGTTAACAATACAAGATTCAACATAAGATTCTAACTTTGACGAAAATAAGCTCAAATCTTTAGCGTTTTGAACATAGAAAAATGAGCTAGTCTCTTGTCTAGTCTATGATTCCAAAAGGTTTTACATTGGTGAGGAAATTGTAATAAAAATAAATTGGGTACAGAACCCTTCTAGAACTCCCCAAAAAATAAGAATATGAACAGATACCATGAATCAACAGAAAAATTACATGTACAGCAATTGCTTTAAGTTTGTCATAGTCCCAAACAACTGAAATCTACATAGTCGGAAACTGAACTGAAGTTAGTCATGTATCTGCTTGCACAGTACATTTTGTGAGAAACTAATTGTAAATCTGCAGCTCTAGCTATCTTTCCCAAAGGTTGAGAATCCTGAGTATGAAGCAAAGAATAATAGAAAGAAATGCATTACGTCAGCTCCTTCATTCCAGTTCTTCTGAAAACGGAATAGATAGCACCATCTGCCGTTTCACGGTGAAGTTCCAAAGTGGCACAACCTGACAACCCCCACCACGGCTCAATTGCTGTAATGAGACAAAAGAAATTCACAAATATTAGGCTAACTACCTCGCTAACAGCTATAGTTAGGATTCTACACATCAAAGCTGAAGACATCTGCTAAAACCATGTTTTTTGAAAGAAAAAAATACATTGTTCCCATGTATTTTTTAGCCAATAAACGGTTGCCACGCATGTTCCTTTTTACTGTAGATGAACGTTGGTTCCGGCAGATGCCCATAGTTTTGCTCTTTTCTTTTTCTTCCCAAGTAAAATTAGTGGTGACCGGATGGTTTCCAGTAGCCTCTGTTGTCATATCCGGTAATCTTGCATATTAGTTTTAGTTTTTTCCTCTTTTCTACATGTAAATTCCGGTTTCTCGGTAGATTAGATCGTGCCTACATCTCGGAATTTCCTTCTCCTGATCAAAGCGGTGGTATGACCCACCACCACCACGCCACCACGAATGAGGAGCTCCGGAATCGAGGCGTGCCTCCGTCGGAGGCTCGGGCTCTCTCCCGAGTCTTCTCCAACTTCTCACGAGCTCTCCAATCAACTTCCTCAGGGCATGTACAACCCTGGATGCTAACATGGGCGCTTAGTTGTAAAAAACAAATACCAAAAAATGAGATTTATCTATAAGCCTCCTACCTTGCAACGCGAGGCGCTAATTATGGGCACCAAAGTGCCGTCCGCCCGCTGTCCTTCGTGCTTATTTCGCACAGGACATCGCTGAAGCGTCGACGCAATCACGCAAGTTTGAACGTCGATGCTAGCCCGGACGCCAGGATTTGGATCGTACCTAAGAAAAACAGCCAGGATTCTAATCCCTAGCGCCTGTGTTAGCGGCCGCGTTGTACATGCCCTACCCAATAATCTCCACCTCCACCGCCTGCCCTAGGAGCTCCTCCAGCATCTCCGAGGGCTTCGTCAGTCCGGTCGTCCGTCTCGACGCCAAGGATTGCGGAGGGGTTTGCCGGTCCCGTCATCCGCCGCCAGGCCACGGGCCGATGCGTCGCGAAGCCTTACCTGAAGGAGCAGCGCCAGTAACGTCACCTCGGGTACGTGGGAGCCAGATCGAAGGATGTCGGCGTCGGCGGGAGGAAGCCGTGTCGCCGGGAGTCCGCACCAGCTGGGAGGGGTGCTCCTGCGAGAAGATGGTGAGAGACCCGCCTAGCGGGTCCAACCTGCTGCTGGTTTTACCCATCCCGCCTGCGCGGCGACGTGCAGCGGGTGTGCAAGCAGCACAGGCACAGCCTTTTCGCGTCCCTGCACCGCCCTTCTCTCCACAGCCCCATCTGTTCATCCGAGTAAGTGTGCAAGAAGATGCTTGCGGTGTCATGGCCATCACGTCTGGGGCGCTTTAATCCCGTTTCTCTGTTTTCAATTAAGGCGAGTGCTTTCATAGACACCCAAGCTAACAATTGCATAACCGTACCATTATGCACGTGCTCCTTCCGCCGGCGCTAGCGGGTCGGACTAGGTTAGCCCCCCCAGATCCATATCGAAAGGGTATACGGTGTACGCTTGTACTTAAATATGATAGGAAATACTTAAATATGATGACAACACTAATTAACGAAATGCGCTTGTTCGCTGGTGTTCTCCAACGCCTTCAAGCTTTTCATAATCTGAAAGAAAAAATGCTTAGAAGGCTTTTCAGCTCCGGTCACACGGTTCATGACTATTGGTGGTTGAGCACGAAGCTTTTGTGTTAAAAAATTGAGCACGAAGAAAGCCCGGCCTGAAGCTGTAAGATGTCTGCGCACACGAAGCTCCTAGGAAAAACAATACAACCATCCAGTAGCGTGTGCTAGTAGTAGCACTTTATCTCATGTAATATTTGTGAACATTGTCCACAACGGCTTTTTCTTCATCCAAATCTTTTTACTAGGACTCATGTATTTTGTACGGCGCAAACAAAGAGTCCTCTAGGGACTCGGAATTCGGACGCTAACATATACTAGCATCTAGGAACTTGTAACTGAATTACACTCCCAGCGCCTTGTACAAATGTCAGCCACAAGTGCTTGTCAATATAACAACTAGGGGCTTATCATGCGGACACAGAACATGAGTTTGTGCATTGACTGTGCTTAATGATGTGATGCAGCCTCTTCTCCTGCGTTCTCAATAGATTCTCCGGGTGCCTTCTATTCTCAGAGCTCCACATTACTCCTTAACAGCTAAGCGTAGACGACAACTTTGGTTTGTTTTGATCATTTTTCATAACTACCAGCACAAATTCTATGACTTCAAGAAATTGTTTTCTTTACGAATAGTATGGACTAACTCATATAGAGTTCAGAGGGTGGAGGTGAGCTGCGGAGGGAAGGTAATGCCAGTTTGTGTGAATATATATATTGAGAGGCACTTGTGACTGACAAGAAGATGCACTCGTTTTTAATCTGAGGTGGTTCTGGTTCTGGTTCTGGTGGTTGGTAGTAAATATGCATGGATGCGCCCTTATGCTTTCCGTGTAAAGTTCGTTATTAATCTGAGCCGATTGAAATGGGTGTAAAACTCGTGTATCGATTTCAAACAAACCCTTGTGCTTTTCGTGATCCGAACGCAAAAAAAAAAAAATGTTTGAGAGGCCTTTGCGTGTCCATTCACATGATGCATGGCTAGTTACTGCTGACCGGTGTAAAAAATCGGATCTGTGTACGTACTGCTTCAACTTGGAATCCCCAAAGTATAGCAGCGTTGGTTCAGAGTCTTACATTTCAGGATTAAAATTTAAGATCTAGCTTTAATTGATTATGCCTAGCAGTGATTTTGTTGAAGGATTGTTTTGAGAGCGGACACTATTTTCAAGGTGAAAATCTAAGATCTTTGATCGGGTGACGGTTGTATTGTTGCTAGGGCTAGAATACCGTAGCGGGTTTTTATTTTCTTAGCTTCTTTTTTTCTATTTTTTGGTAGTGTGCATCTGTACTGTCATTAGGGTATTACGTGCTTGCAGATTGTGTATGTATTTGGTATCTCTCAATATTAATATATTCCCTATATGGAAAAGAATTGAAGTCTGAACGATGTCGCATCAGCTCACGTTGCACCCCGGATTTGCCATGTTCCAAATTTCATTCATTATACTATTCACCCCCGACATTGCAGCCACGATCCAACCAACCTAACACACGTGAGCATCATTCCCGAATCTGATCGAGCTCTATTTTAAACTCCAATCCACCTCGGTTCCCCCACCAGACCCTAGCCCCGGGCCGCTCCCTCGGTTTCCATAGGCAGCGAAGAGGTGCCCATCTCGTAGTCCTCGGCCTCCAGGCACCACCGGCGGCAATTGAGCGATGACATGGAGGAGGCCGAGTTTTATTAGTATTCACGTATTGCGTAATTGCAAAAAAATGTCCGAGTTTTAGAAGTTTGGACGTTACGATTTTTTTTTTAACAGTAGAGGGGTCCTTCGAGACCCCTAATTCTGCAGTAAGATAACTTCGGTGGAGAACATTATACAAGAAAGACCTCAGATGAGAAGGAAAATACTACTAGGTCCATGAAATTTGCATAGAAGACCCTTATTCAATAAAATAAAAAGCAATTGGAGATAGTGTTTCGGCTAGCTCCAGCTCCACCACAACGACTATGCAACCAAGCACGATCATCTGCTTCACCTCCAGGGACTTGTTGTGTGCCACTATTACAATAATTATCTGGCAGACACGTCGACAAAGAACGAGAAGTCACTGGTAGAAAAAGAGGTTTCCGTCCAGCCCCATTAGTCGCGAAAGTATAGGAACCGCGACTAATGGAGTCTTTAGTCGCGGTTCGCCTCCCGAACCGCGACTAAAGCCTGGGCCCAGGGCGCTCGGTGGCCAGCTGGTGCACATGAGGCGCTTTAGTCGCGGTTGGCCAGGCCAACCGCGACTAAAGGTTCCCGAAGGCCTTTAGTCGCGGTTGGCCAGGCCAACCGCGACTAAAGCCCCACCCCTACATATACCGTTCAGCCCACAGCACTTAGCCACTTGGTGCCACTTCTCTTCACAAACTTCACAAGGGGGTGTAGGTTTGCTTTTGGCTCCTCTTATGCACACAAAGTGTTTGATGAAATGCCCCAAGAGCATGAAACAAACATGATATGAAGTGTCGGAGCAACACTTGAGCTTCCTCATTTATTTTTTCCTCCTCGATCGCGGTTAGCAACTTGAACCTTTCATATATATATGTCATTGATAAAATATGCATGTGTGTAGTTCATTGTTTAATTTCTATTGTTTGTAGCTAGTTAGTTTAACAAATGCATGATGGTTAATTATATATTTTATATTATAATAATGCAGATGAATCGGCAATGGATGTACGGTAACCGGCTCTCCGGCGAGTTCACTACGGGTTTGAAAGATTTCCTCGTAGTGGCTAATGCGAACAAGCAGAAGGGTTTTGTTATCTGTCCATGTGTTAACTGTAAGAATCAGAAGGGTTACTCTTCCTCAAGAGAAGTTCACCTGCACTCGCTTCGGCACGGTTTCATGCCAAGCTATAATTGTTGGACCAAGCATGGAGAAAGAGGGGTTATAATGGAAGAAGATGAAGAAGGGGATGATTTCATCGATGAAAACTATCTTGCTCATTTCGGTGATACTTTCATGGAGGATGTCTGAAGGTGAAGGGGAAGGTGAAGAAGAGGCACGTGATGAGCCCGTTGATGATCTTGGTCGGACCATTGCTGATGCACGGAGACGCTGCGAAACTGAAAAGGAGAGGGAGAATTTGGATCGCATGTTAGAGGATCACAGAAAGTCGCTGTACCCCGGATGCGATAATGGTCTGAAAAAGCTGGGCTGCACACTGGATTTGCTGAAATGGAAGGCACAGGCAGGTGTAGCCACTACTAGGAAAAGGCCTAGCCGTAAGATGGGTGTTAGTGGCGCACCTGAAGGGCAGTGCGCCACTACTACTTAGCAGTGGCGCACCGGAAAGTGGTGGGCCACTATTCAAAATGTAGTAGTGGCGCACCTCTCCTGCGGTGCGCCACCAATATGTTTGACCATGGGTTTGACCCAGCCTTATACATAGCAATGGCGCACTGTGCAGAGGTGCGCCACAGCTATTTTTTGTAGCAGTGGCGCACCTCTACATGGTGCGCCATTACTATGTAAAGGGGAGGATGGACATGTTTGGGCATCACATAGTAGTGGCGCACCATTCTTGGTGCGCCACTGCTAAGTGCTGCCCATAAATCCTTTGAAATGCCCATGTAATATGTCATCTAGGTTTAGTGAAAATTGAAAAAAATGAATTTTGATATATTATGTAAAATGGCGTCATCTTTCGGTAAAACGGGTTTTCTGGTTGCATACGACCTCCGATGAAAAACTTTTTTATATCAAAATCGATCTACGCGAAATTTCCTATTCAAATTCAACGGCCTACGGCCGTTTGGAGAAAAAATGGATTCGTCAAATTCAAAACAGAAACATGACTTTTTTCAGGTTTTAGATTTTGGGCAAAAAATAGAAAAAAAACAGCGGTGGCGCACCCATGCCTTGGTGCGCCACTGCTAAGCTTCCCGCCCACGAATTTCAAAATGCATGGGAGGAGCCGGCCACTTAACCCCCTCCTCCCTCCTCCTCCACACATTCTCCTACTTTCATTCTCCTCTCCTCCTCCTCCTGCTCTCCTCCTCTCCTCTCCTCCTTTCGCTCCGGTGACCTCCTCCTCTCCTCTCCTCCTTTCACTCCGGCGACCTCCTCCACTATGTCGAGCTCCGGTGACCTTACTTTCCGGCGAGCTCCTCCACTATGGTGACCTCCGGTGACCTTACTCTCCGACGACCCTCCGACGACCCTCTAGCCTCCATTACCTCTGGCCTTCATCCTCTTGTTCATCCTCTCCTGGATCTCCTCACCTTTCTTCACCTCTCCTACGTCCCTCATCCATCATCACCGGCGGCTAGGCTAAGAAAAATGAGAATGAACATTGCACAAATAATTCTAGCAACAAGAACGAGAAAAAATAACGAGCCAAAAAATTCGAAACAAAATGTGCCGGATCCGGATCTAGATCTAGAAATTTCAAATTTTAGTAGTGGCGCACCTTTTTTCTATCCGGTGAGCGCACCTCGGACGTTTAGGAGTGGCGCACCATGAAGCTAGTAGTGGCGCACTACCCGGTGCGCCATTGCTAAGCCAAATAGCAATGGCGCACCACTAGTGCGCCACTACTAAAAGTTAGCAGTGGCGTGATAGCAGTGGCGCACCACTAGTGCGCCACTGATGGGTAAAAGTGGTGCGCCACTGATTGCCCTTTTCCTAGTAGTGAGCTGACTCGGCATTTGAAAACTTGCTAAAAATGTTGAAGAATATGTTTCCAAAGAATAACGAGTTGCCCGCCAGTACGTACGAAGCAAAGAAGGTTGTCTGCCCTCTAGGTTTAGAGGTTACGAAGATACATGCATGCATCAACGATCGCATCCTCTACCGCGGTGAATACGAGAATTTGAATGAATGTCTGGTATGCACTGCATTGCGTTATAAGATCAGAGGCGATGACCCTGGTGACGATGTTGAGGGCGAGAAACCCAGGAAGAGGGTTCCCGCCAAGGTGATGTGGTATGCTCCTATAATACCACGGTTGAAACGTCTGTTCAGGAACAAAGAGCATGCCAAGTTGTTGCGATGGCACAAAGAGCATGCCAAGTTGTTCCAATCTCTTGTCAGTTTCGAGTTGGTGTTCCCGCCATCCTTCTTCAACATTATGACGCACCTCCTGGTTCACCTAGTCGAAGAGATTTTCATTCTCGGTCCTGTATTTCTACACAATATGTTCCCCTTCGAGAGGTTCATGGGAGTATTAAAGAAATATGTTCGTAACCGTGCTAGGCCAGAAGGAAGCATCGCCAAGGGCTATGGAAATGAGGAGGTAATTAAGTTTTGTGTTGACTTTGTTCCTGACCTTAAGCCGATTGGTCTTCCTCGATCGTGGCACGAGGGGAGACTAAGTGGAAAAGGCACGATCGGAAGGAAATCAACGATATGTATGGACGGCCATTCTCTGACTGAAGCACACCACACGGTTCGACCAATTCCAGCTTGGTGGCTTCGTACTTTGAGAAACACAAGAATATTTTACGCTCGGACAACCGGGGAAGCGTGAATCCTGGATTAGGAAGGCCCACATGGAGACTTTCGGCGGTTGGTTGAGAAAACATTTAATGAATGACGATCATGTTGTAGATCAGCTGTACATGTTGGCCAAGACACCATCTTCGACTATAACGACTTTCCAAGGGTACGAGATAAATGGGAATACATTTTACACGATGGCCCAAGATAAAAAGAGCACCAACCAAAACAGTGGTGTCCGCTTTGATGCAGCAACCGAGAATGGGCAAAAGGTCACATATTATGGTTACATAGAGGAGATATGGGAACTTGACAATGGACCCTCCTTTAAGGTCCCTTTGTTCCGGTGCAAATGGTTCAAGCTAACGGGAGGTGGGGTAAAGGTGGACCAGCAATACGGAATGACAATGGTGGATTTCAACAATCTTGGTTACCTTGACGAACCATTCGTCCTAGAGAAAGATGTCGCTCAGGTTTTCTATGTGAAGGACATGAGTAGCAAACCGAGGAAACGGAAAGATAAGAAAACGATCAGTACATCATGCGATGATCCAAAGCGCCACATTGTTCTTTCAGGGAAAAGAAACATCGTGGGAGTGGAGGACAAGACGGACATGTCGAGAAGATTATAATATGTTTGCTGAAATTCCGCCCTTCAAAGTGAACACCGACCTAAGCATTAATTTAAATGATGAGGATGCTCCATGGATACGGCACAATCGTAAGCAAGCAGGGACACAAGGGAAGAAATGATGTGTAATAATTTATTGTACCAAACTTTGTTGAATGGATCATGTGAATTATATTACCCGTGATGTGTTTGGTGTCCATTTTCGAATGATTCGATTGATTCGAGAAACCACACTGATGATACATGAAATTTGGAGTGATTTAGTCATACTCCTGCCTAGGCGTATAATATGCATACTCGTAGTCTTCATAGCCGCCGCCGTTGTACTGGTAATCGTCGCCTTCTAAGTTGCCGCCGTCGTCGTCGCTGCTGTCGTCGCTGTCGTCGGGCGGCGCTCGTGGCTCGAACTGAGGGTACCGCAGGCGGGGGATATCGCCGGCCGTGATGTAGTCCATGACGCTCCAGAGTCCGGCCGTACCACCATAGCCGACGGCCGGCCTCGTGGAAGTTCCCAGGAGGCAGACCGTCCTCCTCATACCTGGCGAGCGCCCTCTCACGCCGGTTGATGAAGAAGGTGTCCCAAGTATACTGGTTATCGGGATGACAGCGGGGATTCATCCGCTGCTCCGGCGTGAGGTTGAGGTAGTAGTGGTTCATGATGGCCGCCCAGCGCGCAGTACCCTGAGGGACGGGAGGGACCGGCACGCCGCCGGCGCTTAGGCTCCAGCCGGCGGGGACGCGGTAGCCCGGTGGGCAAGGGTAGTTCGAGGCGCAAAGCTCCTCCACCTGCTGGTAGGTTAGAGTGGGTGCGGTGGAAGCCATGAGAGAGTGATGAGAGATTGTAGAGATGTGATAATGCTGGCCAAGCCGGGCTACATATATGTAGTGAGAAATGGCGGGAAAAATGGGAGCGGGAAGACAGGAGGCCGGAAGAAAGTGGCGGGAAGAAAGTGGCGGGAAGAAAGAGGCGGGAAGAAAGAGGCGGGAAGACAGGGAAGAAATGGCGGGAAGACGAGGCGGGAAGAGGGGGTCGGCGGAAAGAAAGAGGCGGGAAGAGGGGGCCAACGAGAAGACAGAGGCGGCCGGGAAGAACTGGTGGGAAGAACTGGTGGCAAGAGGGAGGCGGAAAGATTTTTAAATGAATTAGTTTTATTTTTCTGAATTTTTTGATATATTATTTGAATTTTTAAGATTTTTAAATGAATTAGTTTTATTTTTCTGAATTTATTGATATAATATTTGTATTTTTAAGATTTTTAATTGAATTAGTTTTATTTTTCTGAATTTTTTGATATATTATATGTATTTTTAACATTTTGAATTGAATTAGTTTTATTTTTCTGAATTTTTTGATATATTATTGGTATTTTTAAGATTTTGAATTGAATTAGTTTTATTTTTCTGAATTTATTGATATATTATATGTATTTTTAAGATTTTTAAATGAACTAGTTTTATTTTTCTTTACTTTTTGATATATTATTTGTATTTTTCAGATATTGAAATGAATTAGTTTTATTTTTCTGAATTTATTGGTATATTATATGTACTTTTAACATTTTGAAAAAGAAAAGTAATTTGAAAAATACCTTTAGTCGCGATTGGCCTCGCCAACCGCGACTAAAGGGTATTTTTCGGCGGGAAACGAAACCCAGCGAAAATACCCTTTAGTCGCGGTTGGGGTGGCAAACCGCGACTAAAGGTACCTTTAGTCGCGGTTGGGCACCCCAACCGCGACTAAAGGGGGGGTCCTATATATACTGGCGGGCGCGAACGGCCGCGCCAGTTCTTCTTCTTCCTCTCGTTTTCGCCGCGCGCCCTCGTCACTCCGTCGCCTGCAGAGCCGCGCGCCCTCGTCGCCGTCCTCGCCGTACGTCGCCGCGCTCGCGTCGTCGTCCTCGCCGCCGTACGTCGCCGCGCCCCCGTCGCGCCCTCGCCGTACGTGCCGCGCCCGTCTTCCGCCGTGCGCAAACATACCGCCGGCGCCGCGCGCGTAAACAAACAACCGCCGCCGCGCCGCCGCGCCCTCGAGTCGTCGCAGTGCCCGACAGCCGCCGCCACTCTAACGCGCCGCCGCCACCGGTCCGTCCGTAGAGGGGCGCCGCCGCCGCGTCGCCGACCAGAGAGCGAGAAGGAGGGGGCCGGGGCGCGACGCGCGCGGTGAGAGAGAGATCTGAGGAGAGAGAGAAGGGGGCCGCGGGCCGTTTTTTTCTTTTTTTAGTTTTTTTTCTTGTTAATTTTAAAACAAAAAATAACTAAAACTTGACTTAAAAATGATTATGTAAAAAAAGAACTACAATTTGACTTAAAAAAACTAAAAATTGACTTAAAAATTTTGTCTCAAAATAAACTAAAAATTGACTTAAAATTTTGACTTAAAAAAGATTGTGCAAAAAAGATTGTGTAAAAAAGATTGATGTACTGATTGTGTAAAAAAGATTTTGTAAAAAGAACTACAATTTGACTTAAAAAAGATTGTGTAAAAAAAACTAAAATTTGACTTAAAAAAAACTAAAAATTGACTTAAAATTTTTGTCTCAAAAAAGAACTACAATTTGACTTAAAAAAGAACTAAAATTTCACTTAAAAAAGAACTCAAATTTGACTTAACCACCGCGCGTATACGGAGGAGGCAGCGAGCCCCTCGTTGCCCCCTCTGTATACGCGCGGTGTTTTTTTGGGATCGAGAGGGGGCGGCGAGGGTTATGTGTGTTGTGCTCGGCACCGCCACTGCCCTTTCGCCACCGCCGCCCTTTCGTCACCGCCACCGGTCACGCGGTCACTGCGAGGCGAGGGTTATGTGTGTTGTCCTCGGCACCGCCACCGCCCTTTTGCCACCGCCGCCCTTTCGCCACCGCCCTTTCGCCACCGCCACCGGTCTCTTGGTCACGCGGTCACTGCGAGGCGAGGTCGATCGTCCGCATATACACATCTAATACGCGTCCCCCCTCTCGCCTCCCTCGTCGCCCTCTCTCTTTATATGTAGAAGAGATGTGATAATGCTGGCCAAGTCGTAGTCGGACTCCCCTTTTGCCACCGCCCTTTCGCCACCGCCACCGCCCCCCTTCTTCACTTAATTAATTTGTTTTTACTACATGTTTTCAGGACTGACATATGGCGGACGATAGAGCTGACCCGATTATGGACAACTATGATCCGGACGCTGAAGACCATATGTTCGGCATCATAAACGGCGATATTATATATGTGCCGACCGAACAAGAAGAAGATGATATCTCTTCTTATCTGAACCTTGATGGTGAAGATGAATGGCGCCGTCAGCAAGATGATGCCGAACAAACGTCGATAAACGACGATCTTCAAATGGAAGTAGCAACCACCTCCGGCGCCGAGGTATATATATACATTGAGCCTCTGGTGAACTAACTGATTTGAATAAATATGTGTGTACTAACGCGCGCGACTCTCTTTCTTATTTTAGCCCTCGGCCGGATCGTCGAAACAATCGAGTACGTCGTCAAACGTGGCGCAACCAAGACGATGAAACAAGGAAAAACATGTACCATCGAGGTTGTCGACAGTGCAACCGGCAGGCCGCTGGAGCCCAGCAAGAACGCCACCAAGTTTATCAACCAATGCGGAGCCGTTGTTAGAGACAACGTCTCGATCACCGTCCGGGAGTGGAATGAGCCAAAGAAGGCACGAATTGGTTTCACTTTTGTCGATAAGAGAACAAAAAAAGATTGCTTCAAGAAGCTTATGGAACATTTCGTTCTACCTCCGGAATACAACAAATTCGATGAGGAGGGTAACAAGATTGAGGAAAACAAGGAGAGGAGGAGGCTAGTCAAACAGTTCGGAAATTCAAGCAAAATCTAGCCCGTGACTATGTCAACGAGAACAAGACTCCGGATTTCAAAGGACAATATGAGAAACTGAAACATGATTGGCCAGAATTTGTGAAGCAAAATAAATCGGAGCACTTCATTCAAATATCGAAAAAAATAAGGAAACTGCGGCTAAGAAGGAGTACAATCATACTATGGGGCCAGGAGGGTATCGCCTTTGGGAGCCTAGGTGGGAGAAGATGGAGAACGAGCTGAGGGCGCGAGGAATCCGTCCAGGTATGGAGGGATGGGACCCAAGGGCCAAAAGCTGGTGGTACGGGCATGGGGGAACGCTGAACCCGGAGACGAGGGAGTGTGTTTACCGGGGCAAAATAATTAAACCCACCCAAGCCCTTATTGACGCAATGAGGGATGCTCAAGAGGGGAAGATCAAGTTCAACAGAGAGAACGACGCGCTGACAAAAGCCCTCGGGAATCCTGAACACGGAGGACGTGTACGAGTGACAAGGTATCAACTTATCAATGCCTATGAATTGTAGGCTAGGGTTTAGTTAGAAGTAGAGGGCAAGTAGATCTCGAAGGTTTCAGCCGAAAAGTGCTCGACGATTATGAAAACTAGGGTTTGCAGACAATGATTCGATGATCTCTTCGTCCCTCGACTCCCCCTTTATATAGGAGGCGGAGCCGAGGGTTACGTTTTGTACAAGTTACAGAGTCCGGGACGGTTTCTAACTCATCCCGCCAGATTACAAATATCACTTCCTATTACAACTCTAACTTTCCTTAATATATCTTGGGCTCCCGAATCTTCTTATTCTTCGGGTAGTGGGCATTCAGTAAACCCCGGGTACTATCTTCAGCAGGCCCATTTGGGATGCCTATGTCAGTAGCCCCCGAGATTTTGCTTGAATCGTAGAGTCGTCATATTATGGGGCCGGGAGGGTATCGCCTTTGGGGGCCTAGGTGGGAGAAGATGGAGAGCGGGCAGGGCGCGGGGATCACGTCAGTGCGGAGGGATGGGACCCAGAGCCAAAGCTGGTGGTACGGGCATGGGGGAAACGCTAAGCCGGAGACGAGGGAGTGTGTTCTAGGGGCAAAATAATTAAGCCCACCCAAGCCCTTATTGGCCTTAATGAGGGATGCTCAAGAGGGGAAAGATCAAGTTCTTGAGAGAGAACTGACCGCGTGACAAAAGCCCTCAGAATCCTCACAGTCTGAGGAGGAGCGTGTACGAGGCATAAGGGCACATTCCGGTGGAAAATAGGGTTCCCCGAAACGCATGACACGGGCTACGGTTACGAGAAGCCGTAAGAGAAGAATGGATCGGAAGCGGATGTTGTGGCGCGTTGGCATCGGAAATGGATGTGATGAAAGAAAACCGTGAGTGTACTAGCGTAGCAGAAAGAAGATGCAGCTCGGGCGCGGCATGAGATCAGGGATCTCGGAAGCTCGACAGCGGAAGCGAGCGTGGCTTCCCGCGGAGGCCGCACCGGTGGTGCCACATGCACCGACGATCCGAAGTGCGCTACCGGAGCCTGCGGCGGTCGGAATTGCTTGCTGGAGACGCCCTCGCTACCCGTGGAGTGAGTATAAAGGAGATGAAAGAATGTCATGCGTATTATCCTATAGGGACACATGTCCATGAATGGTAGCCATCGGCGGTACTTTGCCGTGTTGACAAGGCACTCCACCACAACAACCCCATTCAAGATGGCTATGCTCGTGTCACGGTGGAGGGCTGATGGCGTGTATTTCACACGTTCGTTGGGCAACCCCAAGAGGAAGGTATGATGAGCACGGCGGCAAGTTTTCCCTCGAGAAAGAAACCAAGGTTTATCGAACCGAGGAGGAGCCAAGAAGCACGTTGAAGGTTGATGGCGGCGGGATGTAGTGCGGCGCAACACCGAGAGATTCCGGCGCCAACGTGGAACTTGCACAACACAACCAAAGTACTTTGCCCCAACGAAACGGTGAGGTTGTCAATCTCACCTGAAACTTGCTTGTAACAAAGGATTAACACGTATTGTGTGGAAGATGATTGTTTGCGGAGAAAACGGTAAAAACAAGTATTGCGGTAGATTGTATTTCGGTAAAGAGAATTGGACCGGGGTCCACGGTTCACTAGAGGTGTCTCTCCCATAAGACAAACGAGCATGTTGGGTGAACAAATTACGGTTGGGCAATTGACAAATAAAGAGAGCATGACAATGCACATACATATCATGATGAGTATAGTGAGATTTAATTGGGCATTACGACAAAGTACATAGACCGCCATCCAGCTGCATCTATGCCTAAAAAGTCCACCTTCGAGGTTATCATCAGAACCCCCTCCGGTATTAAGTTGCAAAGCAACGAGACAATTGCATTAAGTATGGTGCGTAATGTAATCAACAACTACATCCTTAGACATAGCATCAATGTTTTATCCCTAGTGGCAACGGCACAACACAACCTTAGAACTTTACATCCTTGTCCCAGGTGTCAATGCGAGGCATGAACCCACTATCGAGCATAAGTACTCCCTCTTGGAGTTAAAAGCATCTACTTGGCCGGAGCATCTACTAATAACGGAGAGCATGCAAGATCATAAACAACACATAAGCATAACTTTGATAATCAACATAACAAGTATTCTCTATTCATCGGATCCCAACAAACGCAACATATAGAATTACATATAGATGATCTTGATCATGATAGGCAGCTCACAAGATCCAGACAATGATAGCACAATGGGGAGAAGACAACCATCTAGCTACTGCTATGGACCCATAGTCAGGGGTAGACTACTCACTCATCACTCCGGAGGCGACCATGGCGGTGTAGAGTCCTCCGGGAGATGATTCCCCTCTCCGGCGGAGTGCGGGAGCGATCTCCGAGGATCCCCGAGATGGGATCGGCGGCGACGGCGTCTCGGTAATGTTTTCCGTATCGTGGCTCTCGGTGCTGGGGGTTTCGTCACGGAGGCTTTAAGTAGGCGGAAGGGCAAGTCGAGAGGCGGCACGGGGGCCCACACCACGGGGCGGCGCGGCCAGGGGGGCGCGCCGCCTAGGGTTTGGCTCACCCTGTGGCCCCACTTCGTCTCGTCTTCGGATCTTAGGAAGCTTCGTGAGAAAATAGGCCTACGGGCTTTTATTTCGTCCAATTCAGAGAATATTTCTTTACTAGGATTTACGAAACCAAAAACAGCGAAAACGACAAGCGGCACTTCGGCATCTTGTTAATAGGTTAGTTCCGAGAAAATGCACGAATATGACATAAAGTGTGCATAAAACATGTAGATAACATCAATAATGTGGCATGGAACACAAGAAATTATCGATACGTTGGAGACGTATCGGCATCCCTAAGCTTAGTTACGCTGCGTCCCGAGCGGGTAAAGCGATAACAAAGATAATTTACGGAGTGACATGCCATCATAAACTTGATCATACTATTTGTAAAGCATATGTAGTGAATGCAGCGATCAAAACAATGTGTATGACATGAGTAAACAAGTGAATCATAAAGCAAAGACTTTTCATGAATAGCACTTCAAGACAAGCATCAATAAGTCTTGCATAAGAGTTAACTCATAAAGCAATAATTCAAAGTAAAGGTATTGAAGCAACACAAAAGAAGATTAAGTTTCAGCGGTTGCTTTCAACTTGTAACATGTATATCTCATGGATATTGTCAACATAGAGTAATATAATAAGTGCAATAAGCAAGTATGTAGGAATCAATGCACAGTTCACACAAGTGTTTGCTTCTTGAGGTGGAGAGAAATAGGTGAGCTGACTCAACATTGAAAGTAAAAGAATGGTCCTCATAGAGGAAAAGCATCGATTGCTATATTTGTGCTAGAGCTTTGATTTTGAAAACATGAAACAATTTTGTCAACGGTAGTAATAAAGCATATGCATCATGTAAATTATATCTTATAAGTTGCAAGCCTCATGCATAGTGTACTAATAGTGCTCGCACCTTGTCCTAATTAGCTTGGACTACTGGATTATCACCGCAATACATATGCTTTAACCAAGTTTCACAAAGGGGTACCTCTATACCGCATGTACAAAGGTCTAAGGAGAAAGCTCGCATTTGGATTTCTCGCTTTTGATTATTCTCAACTTAGACATCCATACCGGGACAACATAGACAACGAGATAATGGACTCCTCTTTTAATGCTTTAAGCATTTGACAACAATTAATTCTTTTCTCATTAGAGATTTGAGGATATTTGTCCAAAACTGAAACTTCCACCATGAATCATGGCTTTAGTTAGCGGCCCAATGTTCTTCTCTCACAATATGCATGCTCAAACCATTCAACTCGGTGTAGATCGCCCTTACTTCAGACAAGACGAACATGCATAGCAACTCACATGAAATTCAACAATGAGTTGATGGCGTTCCCCGAGTAAACATGGTTATCGCACAACAAGCAACTTAATAAGAGATAAAGTGCATAATTACATATTCAATACCACAATAGTTTTTAAGCTATTTGTCCCATGAGCTATATATTGCAAAGGTGAATGATGGAATTTTAAAGGTAGCACTCAAGCAATTTACTTTGGAATGGCGGGAAAATACCATGTAGTATAGGTAGGTATGGTGGACACAAATGGCATAGTGGTTGGCTCAAGTATTTTGGATGCATGAGAAGTATTCCCTCTCGATACAAGGTTTAGGCTAGCAAGGCTTATTTGAAACAAACACAAGGATGAACCGGTGCAGCAAAACTCACATAAAAGACATATTGTAAACATTATAAGACTCTACACCGTCTTCCTTGTTGTTCAAACTCAATACTAGAAATTATCTAGACCTTAGAGAAACCAAATATGCAAACCAAATTTTAGCATGCTCTATGTATTTCTTCATTAATGGGTGCAAAGCATATGATGCAAGAGCTTAAACATGAGCACAACAATTGCCAAGTATCACATTACCCAAGACATTTATAGCAATTACTACATGTATCATTTTCCAATTCCAACCATATAACAATTTAACGAAGGAGAAACTTCGCCATGAATACTATGAGTAGAAACCAAGGACATATTTGTCCATATGCTACAACGGAGCGTGTATCTCTCCCATAAAGTGAATGCTAGGATCCATTTTATTCAAACAAAACAAAAACAAAAACAAACCGACGCTCCAAGAAAAAGCACATAAGATGTGGCCGAATAAAAATATAGTTTCGAGGGAGGAACTTGATAATTTGTTGATGAAGAAGGGGATGCCTTGGGCATCCCCAAGCTTAGACAGCTTGAGTCTTCTTGATATATGCAGGGGTGAACCACGGGTGCATCCCCAAGCTTAGAACTTTCACTCTCCTTGATCATGTTGCATCATACTCCTCTCTTGATCCTTGAAAACTTCCTCCACACCAAACTCGAAACAACTCATTAGAGGGTTAGTGCACAATATAAATTGACATATTCAGAGGTGACACAATCATTCTTAACACTTCTGGACATTGCATAATGCTACTTGGACATTAGTGGATCAAAGAAATTCATCCAACATAGCGAAAGAGGCAATGCGAAATAAAAGGCAGAATCTGTCAAAACAGAACAGTTCGTATTGACGAATTTTAAAATGGCACCAGACTTGCTCAAATGAAAATGCTCAAATTGAATGAAAGTTGCGTACATATCTGAGGATCATGCACGTAAATTGGCATAATTTTCTGAGCTTCCTGCAGGGCAGTGGGCTCAGATTCGTGACAGCAAAGAAATCTGGAACTGCGCAGTAATCCAAATCTAGTACTTACTTTTCTATCAACGGCTTAACTTGGCACAACAAAACTCAAAACTAAGATAAGGAGAGGTTGCTACAGTAGTAAACAACTTCCAAGACACAAAATAAAAACAAAGTACTGTAGGTAAAAACATGGGTTGTCTCCCATAAGCGCTTTTCTTTAACGCCTTTCAGCTAGGCGCGAAAGTGTGTATCAAGTAACATCGAGAGATGAAGCATCAACATCATAATTTGTTCTAATAATAGAATCATAAGGTACCTTCATTCTCTTTCTAGGGAAGTGTTCCATACCTTTCTTGAGAGGAAATTGATATTTTATATTACCTTCCCTCATATCAATAATAGCACCAACGAGTTCGAAGAAAAGGTCTTCCCAATATAATTGGACAAGATGCATTGCATTCAATATCCAAGACAACAAAATCAACGGGAACAAGATTATTGTTAACGGTAATGCTGAACATTATCAACTTTACCCAAAGGTTTCTTTGTAGAATGATCAGCAAGATTAACATCCAAATAACAATTTTTCAGCGGTGGCAAGTCAAGCATATTATAAATTTTCTTCGGCATAACGAAATACTTGCACCAAGATCACATAAAGCATTACAATCAAAATCTTTAACCTTCATCTTAATGATGGGCTCCCAACCATCTTCTAGCTTTTTAGGAATAGAGGCTTCGCGCTCTAGTTTCTCTTCTCTAGCTTTTATGAGAGCATTTGTAATATGATGCGTGAAAGCCAAATTTATAGCACTAGCATTAGGACTTTTAGCAAGTTTTTGCAAGAACTTTATAACTTCAGAGATGTGGCAATCATCAAAATTCAAACCATTATAATCTAAAGCAATGGGATCATCATCCCCAATGTTGGAAAAAATTTCAGCGGCTTTATCACGAGGCGGTTTCGTGCAGTTTTAGCGATTTCGAGGCAGTTTTCGCGCTTTGCATTAGAAGTGGAAACATTGCTAACACCAATTCTTTTATTAGTATGAGTAGGAGGTGCAGCAACATGTGTAGCATTAGCATTACTAGTGGTGGTAATTGTCAAACTTTAGCTATA
>NC_061510.1:351862994-351907373 GCF_022539505.1 Lolium rigidum
AAATACACTAATAGAACAACAATTAATGGTTTAATCTATTATTGTTGTTGCCGGGAACTTATGATTTGAAGCACACTCCTTTGATCTCTTCAGATTGAAACAGGACGAAACTTTCTCAGTTTGACTTGCTACTTCAGTACCGATGACATTGCTTCACGTAAAAAATGATATTACTACTTTTTTTCTTTTACCAAAAACAAGGGGACACAATATGTTGTGAATTAGGAATACAAGACACAAAAGAATGGTCACCTGTTGGCCATGGTATAAAGTAATTCTTGGGCAGCGCTAAATTAGAAAGCTTGAAAGGCTAATTACACATGTTATGACCAGCAGGAGATAGTGATACGCTCAAACACACATGCAAAGCCACCGCTGCCACACCATGCCGAAACGTGTTGTAGACGGTGCGAACTGCGCTTACCCACCTAGTATGTATTGAATTTCAATGTTGATAATGAGTTTTTTTATATATTGTTCATTTGGCAAACGTTTTCTCCCTTTTTGGGGGGCACAATTTTTTTCCGGAGGTGTGCCCCCCTCTAATTCTTTTCTGCGTCCGCCACTGCACTCTATAGCTGCTCCTTGCCACTACTGCTATCGCAGCCTTCTCCATGCTATTGCTCAGTGCAGCATCTGCATTTATTTTCGCATAGCCCAACCCTGGCGGAATCCAGCTGCCCAAATCGTTGCGTGAAATCTTCGATGTCTCCTTCTGTCTCATACATTGTTCCAAATCCGACACAAAACTTTCAACAAAATGTTTCTTCGATAGTGAGCATACCATATTGCCCCCCAAAGCGTGACAAACAATTTGATTTGCTCCTGGTGATTCCGAAGTTCAACCATAGTGCTGATCCATTCCTTTGCATCTGGTCCTTGTTTGTTGTTGATACATTTAGTGATATTGCAGTCCATCAATACCAAAACAGGCCTTGACATTGTCCAATCTAGGAGGGAGTGCTGCCAAAAAAAACTCTTGAAACGAAAGCAAAAGCTTTGCCTTATCTATTAATTAAGAAGAAAGTGCCTGGTTAATTAGCGGAAAACCGGGTGAAAACCATACAATCAACAGGGCCACACCCACTGTCGCCACACCGCCAAGCCCACCCAAAACAACCAACACACTACAACTGAAAACCCGACAGAGACAACACCTTGCAAAGGAACCCCACTCGAAACACAATCGGGAAACAAACCCAAGAACAAAGACACCAAGCAGAACATGAGAAGATGGGATATTGACCAAGCAACCATTGATGCCTTCCTTGAGGCGCCACTCTTCTTAACTTTGCTCTTGAATGATTTCTCCTTTAGAATGCCAGATCCATCTTTGTTTCTTTCTCATCATTTCCCACTCCTTTAGAAGACACCCAATGGTCTTGCCAGATCCTGGATCGCCAGCCTCCAAGCTTCCAAGAAAGTCACAAAGCTTTTTGGCGAAGAGAGCTCCTGGAATAGGTGGCAAAGAACTCGACGAACAACCTCGTCACCCCCGGAAACCACCTTCCCGACTGACTGAGTCAAGTGAATGCCAACATCATCCAAACCTTCCTGCTCGACGAAAGCGAGCGGTTTTGGCTAGGCTCCGACAAGAATCGCCCCCTCCACAAATAGCACATCGTGACATCGATCATCGTTTGCCATATGACAGTGGTACCACACATCATCTGTCGTTGGCAACGTCTATTCTCCTAGCCTCCGGTGAAACACCTTGAGTTTTGAAGGAACATGGATCTTCCAGAGTTTGGCCCACTGTTTTTCAGATTAGGACATCCTTCTTCCTTGTTATGTTGTGATCCAAATTTGTATTAAAGAGAGGCTAACTTCTGAGGCTTGGGCCGAACAAGGACGCCTAGGGGTGCGGGGGTGGGCAGTAGCCCCCCCACAGTACGGATGGATGCCACCATCTATATATACCTATTTTAAGCCGTCGGCTAGGGTTTATCAGATTATAAGATAACCTACGGCGTTTGTAAACACCTTCCGATATAGTGAAGTTTTGCTGGTTGTCGTCCATGGTTTTCCCCCTCTGTGTTGGAGGGGTTTTTCACGTTAAATCTTGTGTCTCCGTTGCAATTTCCTTTCTTTTTTCGTTATTTTCTTGTCGCTTTTATTACACTCCTGCTGATGGTGCACTGTCTATATACTCTTCAAACCTCTTCCTCTTTAAGATATTTCAACGATCCATAGACTGAAGAGCCTACATATTTCGGCATCATGAGATATTCTCTGAGAGGGATTCATTTCATGTATTTACCATAAGCTTCTCTCGACATCTCTTGTCGAAGTGTACAAAGATTGTATGGCCTGTGATCTTTAGAGGGAACGATCCAAATTTTGGTACATGGGTATTATAGATGTTTCATCTGATAGATCAAACATTAAACCAAAAATAACTGGACAACATTCTTAAGAGATTCTTCCCACCACTATTTCGGTTCCTAGGGAGCAAGACCAACCGGGCGGCAGGGTGAGTGGCGACGGGAGAGCATGGCCACGAAGTTCAGTTCCGGTGGCGGATCGAAGGAGCGGCGGACGGATGAGGAAGGGGAGCAAGCGGCGGAGGATGACCGTATCTCGGCTCTGCCGGAGGCGCTGCAGCTTACCATTAGGGTTGCTGAGTCCAACCTTTTATATCCTGATGCCTTCCATTCTCAAAGCTATGATTACTGCATAAGGAGGCAGATAAGCAAAGACAACGACTTCAGCAAATGTGTCATTCTTGTATCTCAAAGCTACCAGTGTAAATCGTGTACACTTTGTTTTTGCGATGATTCAAGAGGCTAAAGGTGAGGTGCGTGTATATATGTAGATTAGTGCGGCTGATAAGAAGATGCATTGATGTTTGCTAGTAAGAAATGTTACAGTTGTACTATAGGATGGTAGGTGGTGGAGACACATAAATCAAGCATTCAAGATCAAATCCTAAGAGTCGCATGCTATCGGGCTTCTCTAGAGCTCCATTGTGTTTGGGCTCTCAAGGAGGCCAGCGAAGGCTTTCCATTGGTCAGGATCGTCCGGTGTCAGGAAGCCACCGGACATACGGAGTACTTGAGAATGGGCTTGCATGTTGTCACTTTGATGCTCTTGTACTGGTCAATTGGTTTTGGCATATTCTTCTCAAATTTTTTTTTTTATAATGTTTCCGTGTTTAAGCAAATGGATCGTAACATATTGTGGGAATGATGTTTCTGGTTGGGTAAGTTTTTGATAGAGGCAATGCACGCAACTTGTTGTAGCGGAAAAACTCTTCTTGTTAGGAGAAATTCCAAGCCAAACATTACAGTCAGGTTCTAAACTTCTCACAAAATTAGTAGAGCACCTGACCATTGTGCATGAAGAATAAATTGGTGAATTGGCTGTGGCCTTGGTTAATCTAACATAGAATAGTTATGTATGCTTTGTTGCTCGCTCAAGAATTCTTGAGGTTCATTGCCAAAGCTAAAGCTTCCGACCATGCCTTTGCTTTCCCTGTGTCCCTGGTCTGCTATGCCATTGATGCTTACTGCCGAGGCACCAAGGAAGGGCACTCCAAACCATTCATGTTATTGCACCAATTTTACGTTTAGGTATAGCTACTAGGGATGAAAGGGGCGTGTCCCTCTTTGTCCTGCGGAACTTATCAATTAGTTCATAATTACTCATCATAGCTATAAAATTAGCACCACATTCTTAGTATGCTATTGTCCGCCACTCCGTTCCTCTTGCATCCCTAATAGCGCTACACATCAATGTGGATCTTGCCCAGCCGGGTGGCGGTGAAAGCCATTGTGCCTGCATCTATGAGAGCTGCAGATTGCTCACGTGGGAGAAACTGCAGGTGGACTTTGTTAATGTGTTCGTGGATCTCCTTCATTTGAGATGTCCAAGTGGCATGTAGAGAGCAGAGTGATTGTAGCCTTGACGAAATCATAATGAGAAAGGCTCTCCATTGACTGACGATCGTATGTAGGTCGACATCATCTTGATCTCCCCTCTTGGATTTTCTGGGCATACATTGTTGAA
This sequence comes from Lolium rigidum, assembly GCF_022539505.1. NCBI lineage: Eukaryota > Viridiplantae > Streptophyta > Magnoliopsida > Poales > Poaceae > Lolium > Lolium rigidum. The sequence continues at coordinate 351,867,003 of NC_061510.1, forward strand.
GTGTATATATGGAAGACTCGTTGAGGCTTTGAAGTGTGTAGAATGTATGGCTAGTCCAAACTTCAGTATAGGGGCATTATGGACTTTTCCATACAACTCATACAACAAACATAAATAACATAAGCTGAAAACAATTAGACAACAATTTCTCAAGGCCTTATTTCTGTCTCTGCTTTTGTGAATAAGAAGTTTAAACTGTATCTGTAGAAGCTTAATGTGAAAGAACGAATAGGATTTGATATTCACTGGTCCGTTTGTGGTGTTGGAATTAAATAAATTGTTTTCTGTAGTTACCGTGAGATCAAAAAATATTATAAGATGCAATAGGTTAAAACGGTAGACATAAATGTTGTTATGTCATGAACAAGGTACATTGTTACATTCGGAAGTCGGAGCTAATATGGAGAAACATGGTACAAACGTAGACGCTCACATACACGCGCATACTGGAAGAATGTTTAGGCAGCGACAAAAACATTTTTTTGCGGGACTAATGCGACGAGCAGACCCCAGTCAGATTGTTGTTTTGTGGATCCCAAACTACTGCGGAGCTCTCTTCATGAACTTGAATGTTTGTTACCATTGCACTCAATTGTCTAGCAAGTGCCCTGGTCACGTACAAATTGACAAAAAAAAATTGTCAGCCTATTATTTTTTATCTCGATGCCTTCCATTCTCAGAGTTAAGCTTTACTCCTTAAGGAAGCAAACCAGCAAAGTCAGCTGCTTTGGAAGATCTACGATTCTTGTATATAAAAGCTACGTGTGTGAGCTGTTTCGACCTTAATTCTGCGGCGAGTCTAGAGGAAGGTGAGGTTAGGAGTGATGGGAGGCTTGTGCATATATATAGTGCGCGTGACTGATAAAATGCCTTGATGTTTGTTATCTAAGAGATGTTAGGGTGGTACTATGTTATATTAGGTGAACTCGCAAGATATGTCCATCTAAGCTGAGAATGGACTTTTGTAGCTCGAGACATGTAGGTCACTTTTTGAACCTACGAAAATTTCATTTTAAACATGTTAAAAAAATTCGAAAAAATAGTGTGATGTAGACTATTGTAATCTTCAGGTGTGTAAATTTTTAGATTGAAATATGTTGTATTTTGGGATCAGCAAAAATAACAAATCTTGATTTCAGAATTGGTGAATAGTATTGAGCAGTACACTAAAATCCAGATTTTGTTATTTTGTGAGACTTTGTTATTTTTACTGAGGGCAATATATGATGTATTTTAATCTGAATTTTTTCACACCAATATATTTCAACATTCTCTATGTCTATATTTTCTCAAAGTTTTCTGAAACTTTGAAATCAAAAGTTTTGAAGTTAAAAAAAACAGAACCGGGCTACATGTAGCCCGGGATACATTTATGGTTTTCGCATCTAAGCTCTCATATTGGTCAATTGGGTATGTCGAGTATATTTTGCTTACTTGATTTTTTCCATTAATGTATTACTTCAATTCCAAGCCCGCTAGTTAGGAAAATTGGACAAAATTATGAGCCTCCTTGTTAGTCACCGAACCTTCGTGCCACAAAGAATGGACTTGTGAATTGGCGGTGGCGTCGGTTAATTAATCTCACATAGAACCGTTGCATACGCTACAAATTATTTTGCCTGAACATGGTTGTTTCATAGAACTGCATTTAGTTGCCTGGGGAGTGCTCCAATCGTGTACAAGATAATTTGAATTCTTTGCATGCCTAATCTCTTCCATCCTAATGCCTTCCATTCTCAAAGATATACATTACCCTTAATTAATGGGGAGTATAAGAAAAGGAAACGAGCGACACTGGTAGATCGGTGTGGATTTTATACTTTTTTTTCCGGTGAGACAAAAGGGTCAAGGGGAGGTTAAAAGTGAAGTGGAGGCTTGTGCACAAATATAAATGAACGCGACCGACAAAAAGATGCATTGATGTTTTTTTTTTTTTGACTCTGATGCATTGATGTTCATGACTCATGAGTAAGAGATGTTGTAGTGCTGCTATAGTTCTATAGCATGTTATGGTCGTACTATAGCACGGGCTTATCAACTTTTGCTGTGTGGTTGTTGCACATGTTATGTTCTCCTGACTTGAGGTAGCTGCCAATTTTCCATGAAGGAATTGATAAAACCGAAAGTGGAGACATGACGTTGAGAAATGTCCCTTTCTAGACCTGACCCTTAACATATAAGTTGTGACAGACAAAAAAAATTGTGCCAGAAACAAAAAAAAGAAATTACATTGTAGCACAAAAGCGAATTGACTTGCATGGAAACCAATGTTTGGTACTCCGCAGTGAAGATGAAGTTCCGCGTGATTAATCCGTGTAGCAAATAAAACCGCGATCAGACATTTCTATTGTGGATCCCAAGCCAGCACCATGAAGAATTTCACTCGGTTGCTGCGATGTAGTATCCCCATTATCTATAAATTAACAGCTTCCCTCTGTAATACTATTTTTTTGTGATGGCCTCCATTCTCAAAGCTATGCATCAGTTCCCGAGGAATCAGATAAGAAAAGGCAACGGCTTTTGCAAATCCACCATTCGTGTATTCATAACTATGAATATTGACTGTATAGACTTTCTTTCTGCGATGAGTCGAGAGGTTGATGGTGAGGTTAGGACTGAAGGGGGAGGCTTGCGTGTGTATATATACATGAATGTGACTGCCAAGAAAATGCATTGACGATCTCGTGATATTAAAGTATGGTCGGTTTCTTTTTATACAAAACATCACGAAGTTACAGTATGGTAGGTGGACTCACATGATATACTTTTTTTTTTTGAATCTGCCTGGACATGTTGTTTCTTTTTAGAAACCCTCCAAGCCTGGACATGTAAGCCGATAGAGAACATCAAATCCTCAGTCTCGCTGTATTGGGCTTTTCCAGAGCTCCATGGTTTTGGGCTTTCCTGGAGGCCCACCGAAGGCCTACACCCATGCCGTGCACGTCGGGTTTTTTGACGGGAAATCCACATGTCAGGAAGCATCGCGGGCCCGAACAGTCAGTGACTCGCATCACAGTAGAGGCCAAACCCTCGTTCCCTCCCCCACTTTTCCCCACCTTTTTTTCGCCTCCACCTCCTTCGCTTCAGCCACGAACAACAGCAGGTCGGCGGCGGCACGGCGAAGCAGGCAGCGCGTGGGAGGACGCAATGCCGCCTAAATCTTAGGTTTTCACGCTGAAGATAGTCCCCGCTCTTAAAACAATGCCTCCAACAAGGTTATTGCCAGGCACAATTCTTTGCATGCCTAATCTCTTCTATCCTGATGCCTTCCATTCTCAAAGATATACATTGCCCTTAATGGGGAGTATAAGCAAAGGCAACGAGCTACATTGGTAGATCGTTGTGGATTGTATACATTTTTTCCGGTGAGACAAAAGGGTCAAGGGGAGGTTAAAAGTGAAGTGAAGGTTTGTGCACAAATATGAACGCGACCAACAAAAAGATGCATTGATGTTCATGATTCATGAGTAAGAGATGTTGTAGTGCTGCTATAGTTCTATAGTAGCATGTTATGGTCGTACTATAGCACATGTTTATCAACTTTTGCCGTGTGGTTGTTGCACATGTTATGTTCTCCTGACTTGCGGTAGCTGCCAATTTTCCATGAAGGAATTGATAAAACCGAAAGTGGAGACATGACTTTGAGAAATGTCCCTTTCTAGACCTAACCCTTAACATACTTAAAATCACTATTGACTGACAAGCGTACCTCTGCCGGCATTCCGAGCAGTGGCAGAGGCAAGTTTTTATTTTATTTGGGTATATAGAGTTTGAGGCTGTGTGTTGTACTAATTATTATATGATTAACTCAACATTCTTCGCTAAGTCCTGGCACAATAGCCGAAAAAATTAGGACAACAGTTTCTTTATCTATGTGTGTAAGAAGCATAGGCCATTTCTGGATGAGCTTAAGACAAAAAGAACTAGGATTTGATGTCCTTGTTGCTTTGGAATTAAAATAAGCTGATGTATTGAAATTGTTGGTAGACCATAAAAACTAATTATAAGTTGTAACAGACAAAAACAATTTGTGCCTGAAATAAAAAAAATTACATTGTAGCACAAAAGCGAATTGACTTGCATGGAAACCAATGTTTGGTACTCCACAGTGAAGATGAAGTACCCCATGATTAATCCGTGTAGCAAATAAAACCGCAATCGGACGTTGCTATTGTGGATCCCAAGCCAGCACCATGAAGAATTTCACTCGGTTGCGCAATATAGTACCCCCATTATCTATAAATTAACTGCTTCCCTTTGTAATACTATTATTTTTAATCCTGATGCCCTCCATTCTCAAAGCTATGCATTAGTTCTCGAGGAATCAGATAAACAAAGGCAACAGCTTTTGCAAATCTACCATTCGTGTATTCATAACTATGAACATGGACTGTATAGCTATAGACTTTGTTTCTTCGATGAGTCAATAGGTTGATGATGAGGTTAGGAGTGAAGAGGGAGGCTTGCGTGTATATATAACGTGACTGCCAAGAAAATGCATTGACGATCTCAGGAAATTCAATTCGGCTCTTGGGTGTATATGCTCTCTCTACCCAAAAAAATATATTTTTAATTGCTAAAACATTTTAATAAAAAAATCCACATGTACAACTCGACAATCCATGTGTATTTTCGTGAAGAACCGATATTTTTTGTGATCGATGTAAAAAAGAAAAACAAGTTTCACAAAAAGCCTTACTTTTAACACTAAATTTTATCTTTTTTACACAGCTCAAATGAAAAGTTGATTTTTCATGCAAAAGACTTTGTGGCATGTGAAGATGTACATGTGAATTTTTTGTTTGAAATATTTTAACATTTTAAAATATATCAAAGTTGTAGTTCAACCAGGAGCACATCACTCCCGTGTATGGTCAGTTTCAAAACACCACGAAGTTACACTATGGTAGGCTCGCATGATATACTGTTTTTTTTTTGAAGGGTGCATGGACATGTTTTTTTTTTTTTGAGACAACTCCCACCCCCTTTATTCAAACAACGTCATAATTCATACAAACACCTTCAGGTGGGGTTTGGAACCACACATGCCGGCCAATATCTCGAGACACTGATCCTCTGGCCAGACCATGCGCGTCGCCGTTCGACGAACGACCCTCGTGGACGAACTGAACTTCCTGGAACCCCGTCGCCCTCGCCTTGAGCTCCATCACAATGTGGCCATACGCTCCCCTCCCGAGTCCATAGATGCTCCGGATGGCATTTTGGCAGTCAGAAGCCACTCTCATACGCCCCGGGGTGCATGGACATGTAAAGCCGACAGCGAGCATCAAATCCTCAGAGTCTCCCTGTATTGGGCTTCTCCAGAGCTCCATGGTTTTGGCCTTTTCTCGAAGCCCATCGAAGGCCTACACCCATTCCGCGCACGCCGGGGTTTTTGGCGGGAAATCCACATGTCAGTAATCATCGCGGGCCCGGTCTGTCAGTGACCTGCATCACAGTGGAGGCCAAACCCTCGTTCCCTTCCCCGTCTTCTCCCCCACTTTTCCCCACCTCTTTCCCCCCTCCACCTCCTTCGCTTCAGCCACGAACAGCAGCAGGTCGGCGGCGCGGCGAAGCAGGCAGCGCGTGGGAGGACGCAATGCCGCCTAAATCGGACAGCGTCGAAGGTATGCGCCCCTGGTTCCATCCAATCCAAATTCCTAATTTGACCACCCCCCGCCGAATCTCTCCCCCGACTTCGCCCATTCTTTGCTCGGTCTTGTCGGGTGTATGTAGCGATCCTGGTCCTTATACTCCTCTATCGGTTTCCTATGCAGGAATCGTCCTCAACTTCGTCAACGAGGTAAAGGCCCCCTCGGGCCTCGACTAAACCCCTCGCCCTTAACCCCCAAATTGCCTGCTTCCGCTTAGGTTTCAGCTTCTGTTTGCTGCCGCACTTGCACGATGAGGATTGGGAGTTTTTATCTTCCGTTATTATGCATCCTGTGGGATTTCGTCCCGTGTGAAAATATCCGTAAGCTTTAGCAGGGTTGGCTCGTTCTATAACAAACCATGGTAGGTAGGATCTGCCTCAGTATCGATTCGACATATTAAGGTGATAATTAATTGCGCGGAGGTTCGTGGTAACAGCAGCATGCCCTTTGATTTATGTTGGTTGTCATCCATAGTTGCTTTGTGAGATACAACCTGAACAATCCTGTGTTGTGTTAAAAAAACACAATCTTCAGTCTAGATGATTGATCTATGCTCATTTCATTATGTTGTTTATCATAGGGGTTTACAGAACTCCAGATGACTGAACCTGTGTCATTCTTCTATTCACGCCTGTCTTTGCAATTTTGTGCTGATTGCTAAGATTCAATTCAAGAAAAAAGTCCCCTTTGAAGTGTTTCACCTCTACTTAACTCTGTCATCTCAATTTAGCGGTTGTGTAAATGAATCCTCTGAGGCTAACTGTGACTGGAAAAAAAGTCACTTCCAATGCTTACAGATGGAGACATTAGTATTTCCAGATCAGTTTTGCACTCTTCACTCTTCAGTATAGGCTGTTGTTATGTATCAGGAAGGTTTAATAATTGTATGCATCTGAAGCGGCAGCGCATTGCTGCATAAGTTAGCATTACCATGATTAGTTTTACAGTAGTGTTCCCTCTCCGGCACTGCTCTAACATTAATTTGGTTAAGACCAACTAAGAGTGTTATATTTGTAAAAGGAGTTGTATGTTGTGCTTGGTCTTTATGCAGAATATCAAAACTTGCACAGACTGGTCAGTGTAGATGATTTCATTCTGTCCCCACCCTATATTCGGTACCATAGCTCCATTCTGTACCTTACTAGGCGTTAATGTTGAGTTGACTATTGCTATGTTTCTGCAGCAAAACAGGCCATTGAATTCTCAGAATGCAGCTGATGCACTACAGAAGTTCAGTCTTAAGAAGACTGCGGTGCAAAAGGCACTGGATGCATTGGCTGAAAGTGCTCAGATATCCTTCAAGGAGTATGGAAAGCAGAAAATCTACCTTGCTCGGCAAGATCAGTTCGACATTCCAAATGGGGAAGAACTTGAGCAGATGAAGAAAGCAAATAGCAAGCTACAGGAAGAAATCGCGGAGCAAAAGAAAATTACTAGTGAGGTCGAATCTGGTAAGTTCCTTTTGGTGCCAACTACCATGCTCTTTGTGGTCTTTCTTTATGCACTATACAATTATTAGGATCTAATAAGTACTAATCTTATTGCAGAGATAAAATCTCTGCAGTCAAACTTGACATTGGAAGAGATCAGGTCAAAGGAGGCTATATTGCAAAGTGAAGTATGTGCATGTTTATATGTTTCCTAGTGTACATAAGTGTGTGTTTGCTCAACCTAGTTTTACAGCAGACCTCATGTTTATGCAGGTCCAGGAAATGGAAGAAAAATTAAATAAACTGCAGAGTGGTGTGATCTTGGTGAAGCCTGAAGACAAGAAGATAATTGAAGAGTCCTTCTCTGAGAGAGTTACCCAGTGGAGAAAGAGAAAGAGGATGTTCAAGGAGCTATGGGATAATATTACGGAGAACAGCCCCAAAGATCAGAAGGAATTTAAGGTTCTTGGTGCCCCTTTTTGTTTTACCCTTTCAGACCTTATTTATGCATATAAGCTTCTATTAATTTGAGCATTGGAATTGCAGGCTGTAGTTGGTAGTTGTTTCGTTCAGTTGTTGTCAGTCAGTTAACTCTAATTTGCCAAAAAAAAGTTAACTCTATTTTGCTGCCAACCTACAAGCCACATCTAATTGATGAATTTTATCTGTCTGTGCAGGAAGAACTTGGTCTTGAGTATGATGAAGATGTTGATGTGACCATCCAACCGTACAGTGAAATGCTGGCGAGTCTCAACAAAAGGAGAAAGGTTTCTCGCTGATGATGTAGCATGAGAGTATGTCAGATCAGATGTATGTCACAGCAGTTTTATCAGCCCAACAGCTCCATGGTGTTGCTAGTTTCTTAGGCAGGGTCTTCTTTTTAGACTTCTAGTTGGTCCAGTCACATGATGTTGCCTGCTGATAACATATGTCTGCTCCGAGCACACTAGCTGGTAGCCTAACTTATTGTTTATCTCACAAGTATTGAGTGTTGCAGCATGTTTTCGAGCCAGCCGTGTAACAGAAATTCTTCATCGTCTTTAATCTATCTAGAAACAAGGCATCTTACTGAAAATATTTATGCTTATGGTTATTTTTTTTCTCTCTGCTGGGTGAAAAGTCGAAATCGAATTGATATTTTACTTTCCCATTTTTGTCTGTACATTACCAAATCAACAATGAAGAATCCGCACCATAGAAGTGTGAAAGCTGAACTAGTAAACAATATTATGAGATCAATAGACCATCTCTGCTATTGACATACTATATGGCTCCAGCTAAATTGCTGGAGTTCTCTGTTTTCCTGGCTGAAGGCGCCCTGCTCCTGACCAAATCCTCGCCATGGTGGAAGGTCTCGACATCAGTGTTTGTTGTAAGTTGGGCTTGACAGATGATGTTGTCTGCTGATAAGGTTTCTGCTCTCGCTTTTAACTTTTTTCCTTCTGCCGGGGACGCTGTTAACTTAACTTATGGTTTATGAGTTTATCTCAGCATGTAATGAAGTTTGCAGCATGTTTTTGAGCCAGCTGTGTAACAGAAATTTTTCAACACTTCGTTATAGCAAGTCATCTTACCGACAATATATGCTTGTGGCTTTGTCACTGCTGATTCGGATTAATATTTACGTTCCCATGTTTCTGTTTACTTCACATACACCAAATTAATGATGAAAAACCTGCACTATATAACTGCAAAAGCTCAACTATATGCTTATGTTTCTTTCTTCTCTATTTGTGCTCTCTGCTGGGTCTAAAATCGGAATGGAATAACTATTACTTGCCCATTTGTGTATGTACATTACCAACCCAACAATGAAGAATCTGCACCATGTAAGTGCGGAAGTTGAAGTAGCAACAACAATATTAGGAGATCAAGAAACCGCCTCTCTGCTATTCGCAATGAAAAAAAAAAACCATCTCTGGTATTGCCATGTGGCAGCAGCTAGTAAACTGCTAGAGCCCTCCTCTGTTTGTCCTGACCGAAGCCGGCCTGCTTCTGGGCAAATCCTCGCGACGGTGTGGCACCTCGTCGTCGCCGTGCCCGTGCGTCCTCCTGTACCTGTGTTCGTCGGGGTCCCCGGAGCCGGCTCGCGAGAGCTCGATGGCGGCTTTGGCGGCAGCGGCCGCCGTGGCGGCCGACTCGAACGCGGCCTGCGCGGCCGCTTCCACGTCCTTGAACGCCAGCGGCGCGTGTGCAGAGATGTCGTCGTCGTTGTCGGCTCGCGGCGTGGCGCGGGGCATCTCGTCGTGCTGGTCGTTGCTCTTGTGGCTGTGGTGGTTGGAGATGACGGGCTCCTGGTGGTAAGAGGGGTCGTGGAGGCGGACGGGGATCTCCTTCTCGGCGCCGATCTCAACCAGCACCATCTGTCTGCTCTCCAGGCTCGGCTGCTTGGTCGACAGCTTCTGCACGACCTTGGTATCGATCCCGCACCCGCTGCGCAGCTCAGCTGCCGCGGCCACGAACCCCCTGCCGAATTTCGCGGCGAGGAGCGCGCGCACCTCCTGCAGCTCGGGGAGGTCGCCGAGCCTGGCGGCCGCGTAGACCAGCCCCGCCGCCGCCTCCCGCAGCTCGTCGGGGCACTCGCGCTGCGCGTCGACGAGCGCGGCCCGGTCGGCGAGGAGGGTGCAGTAGGAGTCGAGCGTGTCGAGGACGTCGAGCATGTCTTGCTCGCGGAGGACCTGGTCGGCGCGGGCCAGCGCGCGGTCCGGGTGGCCCAGCCGGAGCAGCTGCTCCACGTCGCCGCGCGCCTGCGCCAGGCGCACCTGCCGGTGCGCGCGGACCACGGTGATCCGCTTGGTGGCGAGGCCGAGGAGGGATTTGAGGCGCGCCGTCTGCTTCGTGGTCCGGCCCAGCAGCACGTCCAGCGTCCTCCCCATGGCGGCGGCGGGCGATGGAGTGCGGAGTGCGTGCCGGAAGCTGGCGGTTTTGGGTCGGTGTTTTATAGTGGTGGCGGGGCCGCGTGAGCTAGAGCGTGGCGCTGGCGCGGCGGGGAGGTGTGAATTGGAAGGCGATGAATTAAGGAAGGAACCGAGTAGGAATTAATCGCGCGGGAGCGGGTTACTTGCGGTTGTGGAGATGGTTCCGTTTGCTTTGTGGCGAAGGCGAGGCCGACGTGCTTTTAAACGGGCGAGGGAGACAAGACGCGTGAGGGGCGTGCCGCCGCGAGACCGATTCCGTTCGGGCGAGGCGCACCGGGCCAAGACCAACGGATACCGACCGGCGGGGGCGGCGGGCGAGACCAGTCTCGTGCTCGGACTTACACGTGTGCCGCGCGCGGTCCTAGGGAGGATTTTGTTCAAGGAAAAAAAAAATTACTCCCTCCGATTCTCATTGTATAGAGCGCCTTTAGTAGGCTGCATGCTCCTTGGCTCACATCGGTTCAGCTTTTTTTCGGCTTGTTTGGTTACCTGATCGACGCCGCGCGCGTTCTTACAGGAACCGGTTCTCAAAGCACCCTCGGGCTAGGCCCTGGAGGAACGTCCAGTTCGGCTGTTTCTAGCGAGCCACCACCGTTTCCGCCAGTGGCGGCGCCAGGTTCTAGTCGCTAGGTATTCATTTTTTTTAAAAAAAAAAGATGGTCTCAATGCAATATACTGTACCGAATTTTCCTTCAAGACACTATGTCTGCTAATCTAATCTGCTACGCGCGTGCTTCTGAAGAAGTGAAAGGTACCTGGCCGGCTAGCTGCTGCCTTCAGCGTTTTGCCATCGCCCGGTCGCTGTCGGCCGTCGCCTGCAGTCTGCTCCGTCTCCACAGCTCCGCTGGGCGCTGCTCCCCTCCCTTCCCGCCACACCAAGACGCTGGTCGCCTCGCATGCGACCTGCTCCGCCTCCGCTGAGATGCTGGCCGCTGCTCTGCTTGCCGCTGGACGCTGGCCCGCTGCAATCGCTAGTTGCAAGGTCTCCGCGCCGCCTGCGTGCGTGAGGCCAGGCGTGCATTGGTCGAGTGCCCGAGATCGAGAGGCAGTTCTACCGACATTCGGCAGCGACGTGTGGGCCAGCGAGCAGAGCGTGCGCGCGGCTGTGAGCTGGCCTGTTGGGCTGCAAGCCTGCAATGCTGTACGGTACTATCGACCAGCTGACTACATGTATAAAATTTATTTTTGCACAAGATCATGGGTATTCATCTGAATACAGGTGCATACCCCCAGCGTCGCCACTGGTTTCCGCAGAAGTGGAGAACGCAGCGTCCTCACAGAGCCAACCGCGGGAGATGGCGGGAGCTCGCGCGGGACGGCGAAATCTCGGCGCCATGAATTCGGTCACCGCGTTTGAATTTTCACCACCGTATATAGGGGCGGCTCTCTCCCTGGCAAATCCAAATCCCCAATTTCCCCCATTTGGAGCTCATCCAGCATCCCCGATCTAGCGACATGGCCGACTCTACCTCACCCGCACGGTCGGCGAGGCTTGCGGCGGCGACGACGGCTGTTGCGGCGGCTAGTGGCCGCGGAGGATGGTCGTCTTCTTCGTCTGCGTCAATGACTTCGGTTGTGGTAAGCTTCTGCAAACCTTAGCCTTAGATCTAGATCTTATGGGTACACAACCGGGGCCTGAACTAATCCATTGTAGGACATTCCTTCGTCGCCGGTGGAGGTTGTGGAGGTTTTCCAGGTTCCATCTGACTCTACGACGGGGACAGTGGTGCTGCCTGCATCTTCCACTGGGACGGTGGTGCTGCCTGCATCTTCGTCAGGGTCCTCTGCTTCCCCTACCTCGGTGCTGTGTGTGGCTCCTTTGACTGTAAGGTCGATCTTACCTACCTCGCTGTTCTTTGAAGTGGTACTGGTACTTCATAGATCAGCTAATGCTTAAGGATGTCCATGTGGTAGTTCATAGATCTGCTAGGGCTTAAGGATGTCCATGTGGTAGTTCATTGATCTGCTATTGTTTGTCATGTAGGCGATCATACCTTTGGGCTTCCCTGATCTATCTGCGCCAACTGTGAATGCTCAGCCATCTCTGATAGCAAGCAAACCAGCCATGGTTTGGAAACCTGAGCTATCAGAGTTTGTGCTGAACCGGTTGGTTCAGCTCGTCCGTAGCGGCGTCTGCTTCAACATGGGATTCAAGAAGAAGCAGATGAAGAAGGTAGCCGCGGATGTTCTTGCATTCGCCGGCGTACATGTCACCACTCTTCAGCTGTACAATCACATCAGAAACTGGAGGACGAAGTGGAGCGTCATCATGAAGATGAAATCCGATCGCATTCTGGACTGGAGCGAAGCTGGTTGCTGCTTCTACGGCGGTGATGAAGTGGCGGCTGACGAGTACATCCTGGTACGAATCCTCATTGAGCTCCTGCTGTTATCACCAGAATTTGACCGAGTCAGAGGTGGGCCGCGATCAAGATGGACGGGAAGAAATATATATATAGAAGAAGTATGTGGATCGGCCTTTTATACCGAGTTGGGCTTAATTGCCCGTGTATACGTAACATATTAGATCGCATCTTAGTTTAGAGATAGAATCTTACTCGTGCACGGTTTAGTGCACGCCCACATTAGAAAGTCCAGCTGGACTATAAATATGTACCTAGGGTTTATGGAATAAACAACAACCAACGTTCAACCACAAACAAATCTCGGCGCATCGCCAACCCCTTCGTCTCGAGGGTTTCTACCGGTAAGCATCATGCTGCCTAGATCGCATCTTGCGATCTAGGCGGCCTAAGCCTGCCTACGTTGTTCATGCGTCGCTCGTACTGAAGCCTTTTTGATGGCGAGCAACGTAGTTATCTTAGACATGTTAGGGTTAGCATTGTTCTTCATGCTGCATGCTTTCGTAGTGCAACCCTTGCATGTCTAGCCGCCCTTACGCCTATCTTAGGCGTAGGGGCGGCACCCGCTTGATCATAGTTTGGTAGATCTGATCCGTTACGATTGCTCCTTGTTCTACAAGGATTAGTTTAATATCCGCAATAGTTAGGCCTTACGAAGGGGGGGAGGATCCAGCGGCACGTAGGGTGTCGTTCGTTGGCCCTAAGCAGGATGTTCCGAGGATCAACCTCGTGTTGGTTTTTAGGCCTTGTTTAGGATCGGCTTACGACCACCGTGCGTGGTCGCGAGGCCCAACCTGGAGTAGGATGATCCGATTATGCGGTGAGAACCCCACATCGTCGTAGATCTCATTAGCTTTACCTTGATCAAGCAGGACCACCATATATTCGGACACCTCGTCTGAATCATGGGTGGATCGGCTCTTTGAGCCGATTCACAGGATAACCCGAGAGCCGATCGAGGCTCGTATTTAACGTTTACGTGTGTGCCCTGCGAGGAAACTAAGCGAGGCATCATCCACACCTTCACGACCAGGTATAGGTCGGGTGGCACGCCCTTGTGATAAACATCGGTGCGTGCGACCGGGGAGGCTTTGCGGGCCGTCGCTCAGAGGGACTAGGGCCAGCCGCAGCCCTAGTTGTTCCCGGCTCTACGGTGTTGCCCGTCTCTACCCGCCGGTGGGTTTCTGACGTCAACACATTCTGGCACGCCCGGTGGGACGGTCGACGACATCCACGACATCGCCATCTACATCCAAGATGGCGGAAGACACTCCGGTCACGTACGCGGATCCGCTCGATGAGCTCAAGAAGAAGCATGACGAGATCAAGGCAACCCTCGAAGCCGAACTCATCGGCTCCTTCCACCGAACCCGCTCCCATGGCGTCGGGTGGAAGGGTTTCACACCTGAAGGCGCGCTCGATGGAGTGGACCTGTCCGCCCCGTCGGAAGAACGCACCGGGTCGGCTGCGGCGAGGAGATCAACTACATGGTGGCTCATTCGCTGCACCGCCACTACGAGAGCCTGGTGAACACCTTGGAGCGTGTCGCTCCGCGCGTCGTTCAGGAAATCATGAGTCACCGGTACTCCCCGTCGGGACCGGCTCTGGGGACTTTCAAAGGAGAGATGCCGCTCCAGCCCCAGCCGTTCGCATGGGCAGCACCGGAACTGCCGAACTCATCGGCATACGTCGTCTACAAGATTGGTGGTGATCCTAGTGACTACCAGTTCCTGCTTGAGCCACCTAAGGAGGTCCCGCACGGATACGCGTGCGCATACGTGCCGCGGACAGCAATGCCTTGGCACTCTCGAACCGAGGCTGCAATAACGGCGGCCTGCGGAACGGCGGGAGGAACGTCGGGAGCCGATCTCGAGAAGCGATCGTGGCTGACTAAGTACGCCGCCCCGACGAACCTCCAAAGCCCAACTCCTGCAGTTGGCTTAGAACCAGAAAAACAAGCATGGCTGGTCAAGTATGCCACCCCGGCGAATCTTCAGGGTTCGACACCTTCAGCCATCTCAGCGGATCAGATTTGTGCAATTCTGAAAGATCGGTTCGGCATGATGCCGAAAAGGAAGGCGTTCGGCTACACCAAGCCGTACCCCAACAGCTACGAACCGATCCCGCTGCCACCTAAATATCGGCTCCCGGACTTCACAAAGTTCGGTGGATCGGACGGGTCCAGCTCCATCGAGCATGTGAGCCGATATTTGGCACAGCTGGGCACGATCTCGGCGTCGAGATGAGTTGCGCGTGAGGTTCTTCTCGCGGTCCCTCACGGGATCGGCTTTCGGGTGGTACACATCGCTACCACCGAACTCCATCCGGACACTGGAAGCGGTTGGAAGAGCGGTTCCATGAGCAGTACCATTCAGAAGCTTCCGAGTCTAGCATTGCCGATCTAGCACAACTACGTCAGAAGCGCGTAGAAACTGTGACAGAATACATCCAGCGTTTCAGGAATCTTAGGAACCGATGCTTTTCGGTTCGTATAAATGAGAAGGAAGCAATCGAGTTGGCGGTAGCGAGGCCTTGCAACACAGCTCAAGGACACGGCCTCCCAAGCGGATTATCCCTCGGCGGCGCACATGGTTCGGAAACTTTCGAGCATATGAACAGCGCCACCCGGACCTGTACCAAGACAAGTTCAAGCGTGCGGTGGCCCCGGTCGATGCGAGAGGAAGACGAAGTTCTCGCGGGAGACCAAGAAGTAGCGGTGGCTGAGTGGACTCGGGGAGGAACCCCCGTGTCCCGCAAGTGGGTAAAGCCACCGGGCCCGCCCGGGGATTTGATTTTGACGTGACCAAGACTGAGCAAATCTTCGACCTCCTACTCAAGGAAAAGCGAGTTGAAGATACCTGAAGGTCTCAAGTTCCCCACGGCGCAAGAGCTGAATGGAAAGCCATACTGCAAATGGCATAACTCGCTCTCCCATGCCACCAACGACTGCAGGGTGTGGCGTCAGCACATCCAAGCGGCGATAGAGAACGGGCGTCTAATTTTCAACCAGTACGCCATGAAGGTCAACACACACCCCTTCCCCGTCGTAAACATGGTGGAGTATGCTTGCCATGCAGGGTGCCAGCCGGGTTTCCTGTGCAATATCAACATGGTAGATCTTGGTGTAGGATAACGTTGCATAGAAAACAAAAAATTTCCTACCGCGAACACGCAATCCAAGCCAAGATGCAATCTAGAAGACGGTAGCAACGAGGGGGTATCGAGTCTCACCCTTGAAGAGATTCCAAAGCCTACAAGATGAGGCTCTTGTTGCTGCGGTAGACGTTCACTTGCCGCTTGCAAAAGCGCGTAGAAGATCTTGATCACGATCGGTTCCGGCGCCACGAACGGGCAGCACCTCCGTACTCGGTCACACGTTCGGTTGTTGATGAAGACGACGTCCACCTCCCCGTTCCGGCGGGCAGCGGAAGTAGTAGCTCCTCTTGAATCCGACAAGCACGACGGCGTGGTGTCGGTGGCGGTGTAGAAGTCCGGCGGAGCTTCGCTAAGCTATGCGGGATGTGGAGGAGCGGGCGGCTAGGGTTTGGGGAGAGGGGGGCGCCGGCCACTATGGGGTGCGGCCACCTTGGTGGTTCTTGGGTGGTCGGCCCCCTCCCCTTGGTCCCTCATTATATAGGTGGAACCCCAAGAGGTGGTGTCCAAGTCTTCGAATAAGACCCGAACCAAAACCTTCCATAGGAGGGGGCAATCCTAGCCCAACTAGGACTCCCACCCAAAGGTGGGATTCCCACCTCCCATGTGGGGGGTGGCCGGCCCCCTAAGGGGGAGTCCACTTGGGACTCCTCCCCCACTAGGGTTGGCCGGCCATGGAGGTGGAGTCCCTTGTGGACTCCACCTTCCTTGGTGGTTTCTTCCGGACTTTTCTAGAACCTTCTAGAACCTTCCATAGAACCTTCCGCGACATTTTATTCACATAAAATGACATCCTATATATGAATCTTATTCTCCGGACCATTCCGGAACTCCTCGTGATGTCCGGGATCACATCCGGGACTTCGAACAAATATTCGAACTCCATTCCATAATTCAAGTACTACCATTTCAACATCCAACTTTAAGTGTGTCACCCTACGGTTCGAGAATTATGCGGACATGGTTGAGTACTCACTCCGACCAATAACCAATAGCGGGATCTGGAGATCCATAATGGCTCCCACATATTCAACGATGACTTTAGTGATCGAATGAACCATTCACATATATTACCAATTCCCTTTGTCTCGCGATATATTACTTGTCCGAGGTTTGATCTTCGGTATCACTCTATACCTTGTTCAACCTCGTCTCCTGACAAGTACTCTTTACTCGTATCGTGGTATGTGGTCTCTTATGAACTCATTCATATGCTTGCAAGACATTAGACGACATTCCACCGAGAGGGCCCAGAGTATATCTATCCGTCATCGGGATGGACAAATCCCATCTGTTGATCCATATGCCTCAACTCATACTTTCCGGATACTTAATCCCACCTTTATAGCCACCCATTTACGCAGTGGTGTTTGGTGTAATCAAAGTACCTTTCCGGTATAAGTGATTTATATGATCTCATGGTCATAAGGACTAGGTAACTATGTATCGAAAGCTTATAGCAAATTTAATGACGAGATCTTATGCTACGCTTAATTGGGTGTGTCCATTACATCATTCATATAATGATATAACCTTGTTATTAATAACATCCAATGTTCATGATTATGAAACTAATCATCCATTAATCAACAAGCTAGTTTAAGAGGCATACTAGGGACTTCTTGTTTGTCTACATATCACACATGTACTAATGTTTCGGTTAATACAATTCTAGCATGATATATAAACATTTATCATAAACATAAAGATATAAATAATAACCACTTTTATTATTGCCTCTAGGGCATATCTCCTTCACTTGGACACCACGCTGGCAAGGATGGAGATGAGGGCAGCTGCTCTCATAGCAAAGATACAGAGGAAGCCGCTCCACGCGATCGGCTCCGCCAAGACGGCAAGCGCTACGTCACAGAGGGAGAAGTGAAGAACATAAGATATCGGCGACCTCTCTGCGATCACCTCCTCAACAAGTATGTGGGTCGAGTACGACCAACGCCGGCGGTCCGGCGATGATGATGAAAGAGTTCGTCTGGCCAGAGAAGCCAGAAGACATCGTCGGCAGAGTCACGATGAGGAGGAGCACGAGCGTTGTGCCAAGGGAAAGGCAAGGGAGCAAGGCGACGAGGACAGGCACTGGAATTGTCCCTTCTTCAGGCACTCGCTGGGATTCGAGGAATGAGCCGATTGCCAACAATCGGCAACGCCCGAATGCAACCGGAAGAAGAAGGAGGCAGCCAACGTGTCCGTGTTCGAGCGCTTAGGACCTCTCCCGCCACGGAGCAAACGAGCTGAGTCCCCTCGGTTGGAAGATCGCGAAGATTCGGAAGACGAGGGAGAAGAAGAAGACAGGTACCACCGACCAAGGTGGTGCCACCGACGGACTCAGCCGTTCCCGAAACGCGAGGGTTCAACGATTGCGCGGCCCGGAAGAAGCCGAGAGGTTATACTTGCATACATTGAGGAAGGCAAGGCCTGACCTGGCTGCAAAGGTTCAGCGAACCCTGGATGAAGAGGGTCGTCCACGGAAAATGGAGTGGCGCCCCAAGCAAAGGAAAGCCGATGATGAAGCATCGGCTGGCACAAACATGGTGCTCGTTCTTCCGGCAGAGCTTAGCGCTCCACGATCACACGATGCATTCAAGGTGGGCGACAGCAAGCGTGCCAACATGATGAAGTCAGAGATTGGGCTGGTCTTATCTACCGGCCTGAACGAGTAACAAGAACACGGCAATGAGCAAACATGGCGAGGCTGATCCTTGTGATCGGCCCCAAAAAAAAAAAATTTATGAAGGGACATCACAAAACCTTCGCCGAGCAAACAACGTGGAGGCCGATTCCAGCAATCGGCCAAAATTATCCTCACCCACCGTTCCGCTTGGGTTCAGCATGTTATCCCACAGAGCCGATACCATCAATCCTCTTGACAGAATCGGCTCGGGGGGGCACCCAGGTGGATAAAATACGAGGATATGCAACTAGAAGCGTCTCATCCTTTGGTGATGAGTATTGGGATATGGGGGCCGATGCACTAGTCGGCCGTAAAAAAAAAAACATCTGAAAATTCGAAAATTTTCGAGCACAGCCGATGCAGCAGACATCGACTTAAGGATAACTGTTACGATCAGAGGGTCAATGGAGCACTAATGGAAGAGCTCCTCGATGGAGTAGCGTAAAAGCTCGGATCCTCTCTTCAGAGGCAAAGGCTAAGAGCAGCCTGGACGTACAGCTCAGGTCAGGGATGGAGCGCATCAGGTCCACCAAAGGGAAGGAGCCGATCTGGCCGGCAAGAACTGAAGAAAGCTCGGGGGGCAGCTCACCTTGAAGGCTTTCTGCTTAGAGAAGCCGATTTATGTTCAAATCGGCTGGCTCTGCATAAGGAACTTCCCCACACACGATCAAGCCCAGGTCCATGCAGCTAATTTGCGTATCCTTGTCTCTCGTTTTGCCTTGGCTGAGACTCGGGGGGCAGCAAGCCTCGGTAGATGCTCTATCGAGGAACCGATTGGGGTACCATCGGCTGATCTCCGTTGCAACCTTCTTCACAAAACGATGAGCGCTCGCTAAGGAGGATCTCTGAAACTGGTGGGAGAAATTTAGGGGCTCTCTTGGAAGTCCCACAGTATCTACCGGAAAGAGAATCATCAGTTGAAGAATGGAAGGGTGAATGTCGAAGGACCGATGCGTTGCTATCGGCTCATTACGCATTGGCAAAGGAGACAAATCGGCAGGGTCAGTATGAGGGAAAATCGGTTAAATCAAGCTCAAAGGAAATCGGCAAAATCGAATTGGGGAAAAGTTCTTCATTAATAGGCGGGATTTCTTACATCAAAGAGCTGATTGTTCAGAAGGGAATACTAGGGGATACATTGCCCCATCTACTACTACTGGCCCTATGCTAGAGGTCCTATCTACGGGCCGTCACTGCCCTCGTCGTCGCCGTCGTCGCCGCTGTCGGCGCTGCTCCCGGCGGGCTCGTCGTCGCTCCAATGGCCGCCGACCGGGCCCTCGTTGTCCTCGTCTTCTTCGTCAGCGTCGTCCTCATCGCTGTCGAAGTCGCTAAGGTTGCCCGGCCAGGGGCAGAACCGCTTGGCCGGCGGCTCGTCGGAGGGGCTGTCGTCGTCGTCGTCCTCCTCCTCTTCCTCCTCCTCCACCCCCTCGGAGGAGGTGAAGTCATCCCAGGAGAAGCGATCGTCATCACTCTCCTCCTCCGATTCCCCGTCGGCAAGGAACCGGAGGTCGCTCTCCCCGTCCGTCGAGGACTGGTCATCCTCGGACCAGATGGAGAAGTCATGGTCTGACTCCTCCCCGGCCGCGATGGCGCGACGGGTGTTGGCCGCATGGACCTCCGCCGGGTTGTACTCCGGCGTCGGCTCACGGGACGTGGAGGACTGGCTGGAGGGATCCGATGGAGCAGAGGAGGAAGAAGACATGGTGGTGCAGGAGGGCTTTTGGACTGCTAATGCGAGGGAGATGCAGAGCAGAACTGTTCATAGCGGTTAAATAAAAGGGGATATAGTGGAAATTCAATGCCACAGCAGTTTCCGAGGAAGTGGTGCTTGAAAGAAAGAGAAAAGACTGCCAAGTCACGCGGGGAAGTTGAGAAGGCAAGTCATCATGATAACGGATACTGCGACGGTTCTGCCACGACATGACCCGATGAAAGAAAGGCATAATGATTTTGGAAATGTCATTTCCAAAACCAGGGGGGCATGTGTTATCACCAGAATTTGACCGAGTCAGAGGTGGGCCGCGATCAAGATGGACGGGAAGAAATATATATATAGAAGAAGTATGTGGATCGGCCTTTTATACCGAGTTGGGCTTAATTGCCCGTGTATCTGTAACATATTAGATCGCATCTTAGTTTAGAGATAGAATCTTACTCGTGCACGGTTTAGTGCACGCCCACATTAGAAAGTCCGCTGGACTATAAATATGTACCTAGGGTTTATGGAATAAACAACAACCAACGTTCAACCACAAACAAATCTCGGCGCATCGCCAACCCCTTCGTCTCGAGGGTTTCTACCGGTAAGCATCATGCTGCCTAGATCGCATCTTGCGATCTAGGCAGCACAAGCCTCGCCTACGTTGTTCATGCGTCGCTCGTACCGAAGCCTTTTTGATGGCGAGCAACGTAGTTATCTTAGACATGTTAGGGTTAGCATTGTTCTTCATGCTGCATGCTTTCGTAGTGCAACCCTTGCATGTCTAGCCGCCCTTACGCCTATCTTAGGCGTAGGGGCGGCACCCCGCTTGATCATAGTTTGGTAGATCTGATCCATTACGATTGCTCCTTGTTCTACAAGGATTAGTTTAATATCTGCAATAGTTAGGCCTTACGAAGGGGGGGAGGATCCAGCGGCACGTAGGGTGTCGTTCGTTGGCCCTAAGCAGGATGTTCCGAGGATCAACCTCGTGTTGGTTTTTAGGCCTTGTTTAGGATCGGCTTACGACCACCGTGCGTGGCCGCGAGGCCCAACCTGGAGTAGGATGATCCGATTATGCGGTGAGAACCCCACATCGTCGTAGATCTCATTAGCTTTACCTTGATCAAGCAGGACCACCATATATTCGGACACCTCGTCCGAATCATGGGTGGATCGGCTCTTTGAGCCGATTCACGGGATAACCCGAGAGCCGATCGAGGCTCGTATTTAACGTTTACGTGTGTGCCCTGCAGAAACTAAGCGAGGCATCATCCACACCTTCCCCGACCAGGTATAGGTCAGGTGGCACGCCCTTGTGATAAACATCGGTGCGTGCGACCAGGAGGCTTTGCGGGCCGTCGCTCAGAGGGACTAGGGCCAGCCGCAGCCCTAGTTGTTCCCGGCTCTACGGTGTTGCCCGTCTCTACCCGCCGGTGGGTTTCTGACGTCAACACCTGCATAGATCTGAAAGTATATACATGTCAATGTCGTCCACACTAACATGTGTTCCTTGTCGATTGTAGCAGTACCCGAAGCACCTTTAGTACGTCGGCACTTCGGTCAGCAACTACGCTCAGATTAAGACAATCTTCACTCCCCGGTTCGTCCGCAAGGCGCAGCTGTTCCAGCCTAACTTGTTGGTCAGGACTATCGACTTCATTGCAGACAATGAAGCCGAGTATGCCGTCTACCGTAAGCTGCAGCCACCGGAGAGGAGGAGCTGGCTTAGGACCTAGCTCCGCAACCAGTTTCCTGCTTAGTGCTTCTGCTTCCTTCTCATGATGCGCTGATTTTGGGAGTGATAGGAATAGACAGCTTGTATTACCAGGGGGCCAAAGGCCACAATATATAGTACATGTACATGCGCAAATATGCAGGAAGCCCCCTAACATATGAGGAAACTACAATGTACAAATATATACTCTAACACCCCCCCGCAAACTCATGGTGGGTCCACAACACTGAGTTTGGAGAGTAAGAAGTCATGCTGCGCTCGAGTTTTTGCCTTTGTAAAGAAATCCGCCAACTGCAAATCTGAAGGCACATAATGAACCGCAACAACCTCATCCTGCACCTGAGCACGTGTATAAAAAGCATCAACACCAATATGCTTGGTCAGCAGAAGGAACGCGAAGCCAGTCTAACTCCCAGAGCCCCGGGGACTCAAGGCTGCGAGGGCCAGCTCCAACCAGGGCTGTGTACGGCGGTCCTGAACAGCACAAGAATCAGCGTCAAGTATGACGCGACAACCATAATCAGTAAGCTGACTAGCAGAAAACAGGTTCATCTTAAGACTAGGAACATGAGAAACATCAGGAACAGAGAAAGAGGAAGTAGAAAGGGTGCCTCGACTGGAAACAGGAAGAGATGTACCATCAGCTGTGATAACTCGAACATGAGAAACAAGAGAGCGAAGAGCAGAAAGAATAGAAGACACAGAGGTCATATGAAAAAGAAGCTCCAGAATCCAGATACCACGGGGATGACGTACCTGACTGTGTGGAAGGTGGTGGTCGCGCGGTACCAGAAGAGCCGAGCACGTAACCAGCAGTACCCGTCGAGGAAGAGCCTGTACCGGCGAACGGACCACGAAGACCACGGATAATGTCCTCGATCGAGATAGCGCAACAGCGAGAAGATCCTCGAAGAACCGGTCCGACGATGAGTATGTCTGCGGCGGACGTAAGCTGGGATCCCTTCGCCAGCAAGTAGAGATAGTGTGGCTAGTCCTGCCACAGTAGGTGCAAGGAAGTGATGTTGAACCACGATGCTGTTGGGGCTGACGCTGGCCCTGGAATGGAGGAGTAGGGAGTATCGGCTGTGCCGGAGACCGCAACGAAGCCGGCGGCATAGGAGGTCCACGAGCAGACGGCACAGGAGGGCCACGAGCAGCAAGAACAGAGGGAACCTCAAGAAGACCAGCACCACGAAGACGAGTCTCCTCAGCACGAAGCTCAGCAAGTACCTCAGAGAGCGAAACACAACCACGTGGCAAGCAGCTAGGCACGGCGCGGCTCAAACTCCTTGCGAAGCCGCGACAAGAACTCAAAAACGCGCTGAAACTCCAGATCCGCGCGCACAGTCAGACAGCAAGGACAGGTGGCACACACAGCTGTACGGAGAGAATCAAGCTGACGCCAAATAGCAGCACTCTGAGTGTAGAACTCATCAATAGTAGAATCACCCTGTTGAAGGGCATGCTCCTGGCGGACCACAGACAGGTAAAGAGCATCCCCAGACGGCTGATAGCGCTGACGAAGAAAAGCCCACTGAGCAGCAGCGGTGGGAAGACCCATAAACTCAGCAGCATACTGAGGCAGAACACTGGAGGTGAGAACAACAGCAACACGAGCATCCTCATCTATCCACTAAGTGTACTCAGTCAGATCCAGCCGGTAAGTCGCAACGGCAGTAGAGTGGTCCTGGACCTTCCGGTCATAATCAGCCAGAGCAGCATCATCAGCACTCTTGGCTGCATCCTTATCTGCCTGAGTAGCATCAGGGGCAAGGGCAACAGGTGGCGGTGCAACAGGCACCGTAGGAGCAACGGGGCGTGGCGGACAGGAGACCTCGCCAGAAAGCACAACCCAAAGACGAAGACCGCGCATGTGGATGATACGTATCTATAATTTCTGATGTTTCATGCTTGTTTTATGACAATACCTACATGTTTTGCTCACACTTTATGATGATTTCATGCATTTTCCGGAACTAACCTATTAACAAGATGCCGAAGTGCCAGTTCCTATTTTCTGCTGTTTTTGGTTCCAGAAAGGCTGTTCGGGCAATATTCTCGGAATTCGACGAAACGAAGACCCAACATCTTATTTTTCCCGGAAGACCCCAGAACACCGAAGGAGAGTCGGAGGCGGGTCAGAGGGCCACCTCACCATAAGGCGGCGCGGCCCCAGGCCTGGCCGCGCCAGCCTATGGTGAGGAGGCCCCAGGCACCTCCCTGCGCCGCCATCGTGAAACTCGATTTCGGGGGACAGAATCTCTGTTCCGGCACGCCACCGGGACGGGGAAGTGCCCCCGGAAGCCATCTCCATCGACGCCACCGCCTCCATCATGCTCCGTGAGTAGTTCCCCCATGGACTACGGGTTCTAGCTGTAGCTAGTTGGTACTCTCTCCCCCATGTACTTCAATACAATGATCTCATGAGCTGCCTTACATGATTGAGATTCATCTGATGTAATCGGTGTTGTGTTTGTTGGGATCCGATGGATTGTTACATTATGATTAGTCTATCTATATAAGTTTGTGAAGTTATTGTTGCTGCAATCTTGTTGTGTTTAATGCTTGTCACAAGGCCCGAGTGGCATGATCTTAGATTTAAGCTCTATACTTATTGCTTAGATTGTATCTACAAGTTGTTTGCACATGTCTATGTCCGGAACCCGAGGCCCAGAGTGACAGCAACTGGGATAACTGGAGGGGGAGGCTTAGATATGAGGATCACATGTTTTCACGGAGTGTTAATGCTTTGCTCCGGTGCTCTATTAAAAGGAGTACCTTAATTTCCAGTAGATTCCATAGAGGCCCGGCTGCCACCGGCTGGTAGGACAAAAGATGTTAAGCAAGTTTCTCATTGCGAGCACGTATGACTATCTATGGAAAACATGCCTACATGATTAATAGACTTGATGTTCTGTCTTAATGCTATTTCAATCCTATCAATTGCCCAACTGTAATTTGTTCACCCAACACTTGTTATTGGAGCCACTAGTGTAGATAGCTGGGAACCCCGGTCCATCTCTCATCATCATATACTCGTTCTATATGTCATTGGAAGTAGTATCAACTATTTTCTGGTGCCATTGCCTCTGTGTTACTTTTACTGCTGCCGTGTTACTTGTTACTATTGCTCTCATATTACTCGTTGCTTTCACATCACCCCGTTACTAGTGCTTTTCCGAGTGCAACCGAATTGACAACTCGGTTGTTAAGGCTTATAAGTATTCTTTACCTCCCCTTGTGTCGAATCAATAAATTTGGGTTTTACTTCCCTCGAAGACTGTTGCGATCCCCTATACTTGTGGGTTATCAAGACTATTTTCTGGCGCTGTTGCCGGGGAGGCATAGCTCTACTCATAAGTTCACCTGGGGAGTACACTTTACCTCTCTCTCTGTTTTTATTTGTTTTGTTTTGCTTAGTTTATTTCTGTCTAGTATTACTTTGCTTAGTTTACTTTTGTCTAGTTTGTTTTTGTTTTGTTTTACTTTTCTCCTATATACCCAAAAATCCATAAAATTTTGAAAAACCGAAAAATTAAAAACTGTTGTTATGGAAGAACCCACAACCTATTTGGAGCTTATAGAATTATATAATAATTATAGAGAATCAAGAACGGGAAAAGTTATGAGTGTTGTGATAGAAAAATTGAATACAATTGCTAAAATCTTGCTTAAACGCCATGATATAAACTGTTGCTCTAAACGGGATACTAAACATCTTAAATTTCAATGTGGCTTTAGTGAGGAAGTTTTAATTAAGAACTATAATTGGAATAGCTATATTCATTTTGGGTTCGAAGAAGTAGAACAATTTGTTTTGTTTATGGGAGCTTCTGAGATCGAATCTTTCATTGCTAGAAATTATGAAACTTGTGCTGTTTGTAAGGACCTTAAAGATTATGTCTCCTCTATCCTTAATTTTTGCATAGAAAGTTACAGCAACAATCCTTATATTATTGATTATAAAGAGAGACTCATTAATGCACAAGAATGCACTCACAGTTTGCAGGAACCAGTGGAAGAAGAAATTGATGAACCTGAAAGCTCATTGGATGAAAAAGAGGAGGAAATTGATGAACTCGAAAGCTCATTGGATGAAAAAGAAGAGGAGAGTGATGAACAAAAGGAGGAAGAATGGATTAGCTACCCATGCCAACCTTCTAATGAGAGTAACTCTTTATCTCTTACACTATTTGATTATCCTCCATGCTTACCAAAGGAGGATGAATGTTATGTTCCTGTGGATTCTCTTGAAATATTACCTATGAGTAAAACTTGTGAGAATGATTATGCTACTGTTATCTATGATAATCCATGCTATTTTGATAAATCTTATGATAATGCTTTGTTTGTGCCTGATGTCGAAATGCATGGTACTAAAGAGTTCTGCTTGGCAAATGTTTATGATAAATCTCTAGATGATGGTCCTATGTTACTTGATAATATTAATTGTACTACTAATGAAAATGGGATTGGAGAGTTATTGACTTTATCTATGAGTCCCATATCTTTTGAGATTGATCAATCATCTTGTTACATTATTGATAAAAGTGGGTTTGAAAGTTTTAATCCCACTATTTTTGAGCTTGATAAAAATTATGTGTTTATGGATCATGAAAAGCATGCTTTATGTGATAGTTATATTGTTGAGTTTATTCATGAAGCTACTGAAAATTATTATGATAGAGGAAAATATGGTTGTAGAAATTTGCATGGTGCTAAAACACCTCTCTATATGCTGAAAATTTTGAAGTTACTCTTGTTTTATCTTCTTATGCTTCTCACTTTGTTCTTCATGAATTTATTTGTGTACAAGATTCCTATGCATAGGAAGTGGGTTAGACTTAAATGTGTTTTGAATTTGCTTCTTGATGCTCTCTTTTGCTTCAAATCTTATTTCTTGCGAGTGCATCATTAAAATTGCTGAGCCCATCTTAATGGCTATAAAGAAAGCACTTCTTGGGAGATAACCCATGTCTTTATTTTGCTAATGTTTTGTTGTGTCTTGGAAGTTGTTACTACTGTAGCAACCTCTCCTTATCTTTATTTTATTGCAATGTCGTGCCAAGTGAAGTCTCTAATAGAAGGTTGATACTAGATTTGGATTACTGCGTAGAAACAGATTTCTTGCTGTCACGAATTTTTGTAGGATTCTCCGTAGGTAACTCAGAAAAATATGCCAATGTACGTGAGTGTTCCTCAGATAAGTACGCAACTTTCGTTAGTTTTGAGTTTTCTGATTTGAGCAACGGAAGTACCTCTTAAAAAATCGTCTTTACTGGCTGTTCTATTTTGACAGATTCTGTCTCTGTTTTTTGCATTGTCTCTTGTGGACTTTAAGCAAGGCTTTCTAGACGTGGAGAGCTGTAGCTAATGTTTTATTGAGTTCTTGCAATGTGTCACTACAGGACTAAAGTGGATTAAAGTTTTTTTTAGGGTACTAACCCCTCTAATGAAGTTTATGAGAAGTTTGGTGTGAAGGAAGTTTTCAAGGGTCAAGAGAGGAGGATGATATATGATCAAGAAGAGTGAAAAGTCTAAGCTTGGGGATGCCCCCGTGGTTCATCCCTGCATAATTCAAGAAGACTCAAGCGTCTAAGCTTGGGGATGCCCAAGGCATCCCCTTCTTCATCAACAACTTATCAGGTCACCTCTAGTGAAACTATATTTTTATTCTTCCACATCTTATGTGCTTTGCTTGGAGCGTCTGTGTGTTTTTTTTTATTTTTGTTTGTGTTTGAATAAATTCGGATCCTAACAATCCTTGTGTGGGAGAGAGACACGCTCCGCTTTTTCATATGAACACTGGTGTTCTTAGCTTTATTTTAATGTCCATGGCGGAGTAGAAAACCACTGCACTTATTGATATTTGGTTGGAAACAGAAAATGCTTCATATTGTCTTGAATAATTTGATACTTGGCAATTGTTTTGAGCTCTCAAGTAGATCATGTTTAAGCTCTTGCATCATGTAGTTTAAACCTATTAGTGGAGAACTACCGTAGAGCTTGTTGAAATTTGGTTTGCATGATTGGTCTCTCTAAGGTCTAGATATTTTCTGATAAAAGTGTTTGAGCAACAAGGAAGACAGTGTAGAGTCTTATAATACTTGCAATATGTTCTTATGTAAGTTTTGCTGTACCGGTTCATACTTGTTTTTGCTTCAAACAACCTTGCTAGCCAAAGCCTTGTACTGAGAGGGAATGCTTCTCGTGCATCCAAAACCTTGAGCCAAAACCTATGCCATTTGTGTCCACCATATCTACCTACTATGTGGTATTTCCTGCCATTCCAAGCAAATACTTCATGTGCTACCTTTAAACAATTCAAAACTTTATTACTCCTTATTTGTGTCAATGTTTTATAGCTCATGAGGAAGTATGTGGTGTTTTATCTTTCGATCTTGTCATTTACTTCGGACAGACTTTCACCAATGGACTAGTGGCTCATCCGCTGATGACGCGTAAAGCACACGCTCGTTGGGAACCCCAAGTGGAAGGTGTGATGCGTACAGCAGCAAGTTTCCCTCAGTAAGAAACCAAGGTTTATCGAACCAGTAGGAGTCAAGAAGCACGTCGAAGGTTGATGGCGGCGAAGTATAGTGCGGCGCAACACCAGGGATTCCGGCGCCAACGTGGAACCTGCACAACACAACCAAAGTACTTTGCCCCAACGAAACAGATGAGGTTGTCAATCTCACCGGCTTGCTGTAACAAAGGATTAGATGTATAGTGTGGATGATGATTGTTTGCAGAAAATAGTAAAGAACAAATATTGCCGTAGATTGTATTCGATGTAAAGAATAGGACCGGGGTCCACAGTTCACTAGAGGTGTCTCTCCCATAAGATAAATAGCATGTTGGGTGAACAAATTACAGTCGGGCAATTGACAAATAGAGAGGGCATGACAATGCACATACATGATATGATAAGTATAGTGAGATTTAATTGGGCATTACGACAAAGTACATAGACCGCTATCCAGCATGCATCTATGCCTAAAAAGTCCACCTTCAGGTTATCATCCGAACCCCTTCCAGTATTAAGTTGCAAACAACGAGAAAATTGCATTAAGTATGGTGCGTAATGTAATCAATAACTACATCCTCGGACATAGCATCAATGTTTTATCCCTAGTGGCAACAGACATCCACAACCTTAGAACTTTCTGTCATCTGTCCCAGATTTAATGGAGGCATGAACCCACTATCGAGCATAAATACTCCCTCTTGGAGTTAAGAGCAAAAACTTGGCCGAGCCTCTACTAATAACGGAGAGCATGCAAGATCATAAACAACACATAGGTAATAGATTGATAATTAACATAACATAGTATTCTCTATCCATCGGATCCCGACAAACACAACATATAGCATTGCAGATAGATGATCTTGATCATGTTAGGCAGCTCACAAGATCCAACAATGAAGCACATAAGGAGAAGACGACCATCTAGCTACTGCTATGGACCCATAGTCCGAGGGTGAACTAGTCACTCATCACTCCGAGGCGACCATGGCGGTGAAGATTCCTCCGGGAGATGATTCCCCTCTCCGGCGGGGTGCCGGAGGCGATCTCCTGAATCCCCGAGATGGGATTGGCGGCGGCGGCGTCTCGGCAAGGTTTTCCGTATCGTGGCTCTCGATGCGGGGGTTTCGCGACGGAGGCTTTAAGTAGGCGGAAGGGCAGGTCAGGGGGCCACACGAGGGCCCCACACACCAGGGCCGCGCGGCCAGGGCCTGGGCCGCGCCGCCCTGTTGTGGCGGCGCCTCGTGGCCCCACTTCGTCTCCTCTTCGGTCTTCTGGAAGCTTCGTGGCAAAATAGGACCCTGGGCGTTGATTTCGTCCAATTCCGAGAATATTTCCTTTGTAGGATTTCTGAAACCAAAAACAGCAGAAAACAATGAATCGACTCTTCGGCATCTCGTTAATAGGTTAGTGCCGGAAAATGCATAAATACGACATAAAGTATGCATAAAACATGTAGATATCATCAATAATGTGGCATGGAACATAAGAAATTATCGATACGTCGGAGACGTATCAGCATCCCCAGGCTTAGTTCCTGCTCGTCCTAAGCAGGTAAACGATAACAAAGATAATTTCTGGAGTGACATGCCATCATAACCTTGATCATACTATTGTAAGCATATGTAATGAATGCAGCGATCAAAACAATGGTAATGACATGAGTAAACAAATGAATCATAAAGCAAAGACTTTTCATGAATAGTACTTCAAGACAAGCATCAATAAGTCTTGCATAAGAGTTAACTCATAAAGCAATAAATCAAAGTAAAGGTATTGAAGCAACACAAAGGAAGATTAAGTTTCAGCGGTTGCTTTCAACTTATAACATGTATATCTCATGGATAGTGTCAATGTAAAGTAATATAACAAGTGCAATATGCAAGTATGTAGGAATCAATGCACAGTTCACACAAGTGTTTGCTTCTTGAGATGGAGAGAAATAGGTGAACTGACTCAACATAAAAGTAAAAGAAAGGTCCTTCAAAGAGGAAAGCATCGATTGCTATATTTGTGCTAGAGCTTTTATTTTGAAAACATGGAACAATTTTGTCAACGGTAGTAATAAAGCATATGTATCATGTAAATTATATCTTACAAGTTGCAAGCCTCATGCATAGTATACTAATAGTGCCCGCACCTTGTCCTAATTAGCTCGGATTAACACGGATTATCATTGCATAACATATGTTTCAACCAAGTGTCACAAAGGGGTACCTCTATGCCGACTGTACAAGGGTCTAAGGAGAAAGTTCGCATTGGATTTCTCGCTTTTGATCATTCTTCAACTTAGACACCCATACCGGGACAACATAGACAACAGATAATGGACTCCTCTTTTAATGCTTAAGCATTCAACAACGAGATAATATTCTCATAAGAGATTGAGGTTTTATGTCCAAACTGAAACTTCCACCATGATTCATGGCTTTAGTTAGCGGCCCAATGTTCTTCTCTAACTGTATGCATACTCAAACCATTTGATTGTGAAAACCGCCCTTACTTCAGACAATACGAACATGCATAGCAACTCACATGATATTCAACAAAGAGTTGATGGCGTCCCCAGAAAACATGGTTACCGCACAACAAGCAACTTAATAAGAGATAAAGTGCATAAGTACATATTCAATACCACAATAGTTTTTAAGGCTATTTTGTCCCATGAGCTATATATTGCAAAGGCGAATGATGGAAATTTAAAGGTAGCACTCAAGCAATTTACTTTGGAATGGCGGAGAAATACCATGTAGTAGGTAGGTATGGTGGACACAAATGGCATAGTGGTTGGCTCAAGGATTTTGGATGCATGAGAAGTATTCCCTCTCGATACAAGGTTTAGGCTAGCAAGGTTATTTGAAACAAACACAAGGATGAACCGGTGCAGCAAAACTCACATAAAAGACATATTGTAAACATTATAAGACTCTACACCGTCTTCCTTGTTGTTCAAAACTCAATACTAGAAATTATCTAGACTTTAGAGAGACCAAATATGCAAACCAAATTTTAGCAAGCTCTATGTATTTCTTCATTAATGGGTGCAATGTATATGATGCAAGAGCTTAAACATGAGCACAAAAATTGCCAAGTATCAAATTATTCAAGATATTTTAGAATTACTACATGTAGCATTTCCCGATTCCAACCATATAACAATTTAACGAAGAAGATTCAACCTTCGCCATGAATACTATGAGTAAAGCCTAAGGACATATTTGTCCATATGCAACAACGGAGCATGTCTCTCTCCCACACAATGAATGCTAGGATCCATTTTATTCAAACAAAAACAAAAACAAAAACAAACCGACGCTCCAAGCAAAGCACATAAGATGTGATGGAATAAAAATATAGTTTCGGGGGAGGAACTCGATAATGTTATCGATGAAGAAGGGGATGCCTTGGGCATCCCCAAGCTTAGACGCTTGAGTCTTCTTAAAATATGCAGGGGTGAACCACCGGGGCATCCCCAAGCTCAGAGCTTTCACTCTCCTTGATCATATTGCATCATTTCCCTCTCTTGATCCTTGAAAACTTCCTCCACACCAAACTCAAAACAACTCATTAGAGGGTTAGTGCACAATAAAAATTTACATGTTCAGAGGTGACATAATCATTCTTAACACTTCTGGACATTGCACAAAGCTACTGGACATTAATGGATCAAAGAAATTCATCCAACATAGCAAAAGAGGCAATGCGAAATAAAAGGCAAAATCTGTCAAAACAGAACAGTTCGTAAAGACGAATTTTAAAGTGGCACCAGACTTGCTCAAATGAAAATTCTCAAATTGAATGAAAGTTGCGTACATATCTGAGGATCACTCACGTAAATTTGCATAATTTTCTGAGTTACCTACGAAGAATTAGGCCCAGGTTCGTGACAGCAAAGAAATCTGTTTCTGCGCAGTAATCCAAATCTAGTATGAACCTTACTATCAACGACTTTACTTGGCACAACAATGCACAAAACTAAGATAAGGAGAGGTTTCTACAGTAGTAAACAACTTCCAAGACTCAAATATAAAATAAAGTACTGTAGTAAAAAACATGGGTTGTCTCCCATAAGCGCTTTTCTTTAACGCCTTTCAGCTAGGCGCAGAAAGTGTATATCAAGTGTCATCAAGAGATGAAGCATCAACACTAGTACCAGGGGTGTTGGGAGTTGCCTCAACAATGCATGTTATCTTATCTATGTAA
The DNA here is from genome assembly GCF_022539505.1 of Lolium rigidum. NCBI lineage: Eukaryota > Viridiplantae > Streptophyta > Magnoliopsida > Poales > Poaceae > Lolium > Lolium rigidum. Next base: position 351,899,376 of record NC_061510.1, read on the forward strand.
GTTTCAGAGGTTCCCTTTTCATTACTCTTAGGCTTGCTATTCTCATTAAACAAATTTTCAGGAACAAGCCAACCATAGTTATTTTCTAGAGCTTCATGCATTCCTAGGAGCTTACTAGGTATCGGTACTTTAATCTCCCCTCCATCATTAACATTATTAGTGTACCTTATTCTATCCATGTCCATTTTTCAAGTGTTCTTGCAACATCAGGATAAAAGCCAAGCCTCTTATGCTTAATAAAAACTTTTCTCGCTTCTTTAGCTATATCATCAAATTCTCTAAGAAGGACTTCTAAAACAAAATCTCTCTTTTCTCCCCTTTCCATATCAGAGAGTGTAAGAAAAATATGTTGAATTATAGGATTAAGATTAACAAACCTAGTTTCCAACATGCGTACTAAAGAGGCAGTAGCACCTTCATAAGTAGGAATAACTTTTGCCAAGGATCTATCTTCAAAATCTTCAACTTTACTAACATGAGTGAAAAATGCTTCTATATTATCTCTTCCAATGATAGACCCACGTCCTACCGGTATGTCTTTTAGAGTGTACTTAGGAGGAAACATGATGAAATAAACAAAAAGTAAATAAAGTAAATGCAAGTAACTAATTTTTTTGTGTTTTTGATATAGAGAACAAGACAGTAAATAAAGTAAAACTAGCAACTAATTTTTTTGTGTTTTGATATAATGCAACAAACAAAGTAGTAAATAAAATAAAGCAAGACAAAAACAAAGTAAAGAGATTGGATTGTGGAGACTCCCCTTGCAGCGTGTCTTGATCTCCCCGGCAACGGCGCCAGAAATTTAGCTTGATGACGCGTAAAGCACACGCTCATTGGGAACCCCAAGTGGAAGGTGTGATGCGTACAGCAGCAAGTTTCCCTCAGTAAGAAACCAAGGTTTATCGAACCAGTAGGAGTCAAGAAGCACGTCGAAGGTTGATGGCGGCGAAGTATAGTGCGGCGCAATACCAGGGATTCCGGCGCCAACGTGGAACCTGCACAACACAACCAAAGTACTTTGCCCCAACGAAACAGTGAGGTTGTCAATCTCACCGGCTTGCTGTAACAAAGGATTAGATGTATAGTGTGGATGATGATTGTTTGCGAGAAAATAGTAAAGAACAAATATTGCGATAGATTGTATTCGATGTAAAGAATAGGACCGGGGTCCACAGTTCACTAGAGGTGTCTCTCCCATAAGATAAATAGCATGTTGGGTGAACAAATTACAGTCGGGCAATTGACAAATAGAGAGGGCATGACAATGCACATACATGATATGATAACTATAGTGAGATTTAATTGGGCATTACGACAAAGTACATAGACCGCTATCTAGCATGCATCTATGCCTAAAAAGTCCACCTTCAGGTTATCATCCGAACCCCTTCCAGTATTAAGTTGCAAACAACAGACAATTGCATTAAGTATGGTGCGTAATGTAATCAATAACTACATCCTCGGACATAGCATCAATGTTTTATCCCTAGTGGCAACATCACATCCACAACCTTAGAACTTTCATCATTGTCCCAGATTTAATGGAGGCATGAACCCACTATCGAGCATAAATACTCCCTCTTGGAGTTAAGAGCAAAAACTTGGCCAGAGCCTCTACTAATAACGGAGAGCATGCAAGATCATAAACAACACATAGGTAATAGATTGATAATTAACATAACATAGTATTCTCTATCCATCGGATCCCGACAAACACAACATATAGCATTACGAGATAGATGATCTTGATCATGTTAGGCAGCTCACAAGATCCAACAATGAAGCACATAAGGAGAAGACGACCATCTAGCTACTGCTATGGACCCATAGTCCAGGGGTGAACTACTCACTCATCACTCCGGAGGCGACCATGGCGGTGAAGAGTCCTCCGGGAGATGATTCCCCTCTCCGGCAGGGTGCCGGAGGCGATCTCCTGAATCCCCCGAGATGGGATTGGCGGCGGCGGCGTCTCAGTAAGGTTTTCCGTATCATGGCTCTCGGTACTCGGGGTTTCGCGACGGAGGCTTTAAGTAGGCGGAAGGGCAGGTCAGGGGGCCACACGAGGGCCCCACACACCAGGGCCGCGCGGCCAGGGCCTGGGCCGCGCCGCCCTGTTGTGGCGGCGCCTCGTGGCCCCACTTTGTCTCCTCTTCGGTCTTCGGAAGCTTCGTGGCAAAATAGGACCACAGGCGTTGATTTCGTCCAATTCCGAGAATATTTCCTTTGTAGGATTTCTGAAACCAAAAACAGCAGAAAACAGCAACTGGCTCTTCGGCATCTCGTTAATAGGTTAGTGCTGGAAAATGCATAAATACGACATAAAGTATGCATAAAACATGTAGATATCATCAATAATGTGGCATGGAACATAAGAAATTATCGATACGTCGGAGACGTATCATCCGCTTATCCAATAATTTTGCAAAAAGAGCTGGCAATGGGGTTCCCAGACCCGATTAATTAACTTTCATTAATAATTCTCTTCACATGATTTGCCCTGATCTATCAGTAAGCAACTTAATTTTGCAAATAGACACTCCTTCATGGTATGTGAATGTTGGAAGGCACCCGAGGATTCGGTTAGCCATGGCTTGTGTAAGCAAAAGGTTGGGAGGAGTGTCATCCATAAATAAAACTAAAGTACATGTGTAAACAAAAGAGAAGAGGGATGATCTACCTTGCTGCTAGAGATAACGTCCTTCATGGGAGCCGCTCTTCAAAGTCTGGTTGATAAGGTAGTTAGAGTACCCATTACCATTCGTTGAAAACAACAAACACCTCTCAAAACTTTATTTGTATGCTCTCTATATGATTTCAAAACTTAAAAAGCTCTAGCACATGATTTAATCCCTGCTTCCCGCTGCGAAGGGCCTTTCTTTTACTTTATGTTGAGTCAGTTTACCTACTCTCTTCCATCTTAGAAGCAAACACTTGTGTCAACTGTGCATTGATTCTTACATACTTACTTATTTGCATTCATCATATTACTTTGTGTTGACAATTATCCATGAGATATGTATGTTGAAAGTTGAAAGCAACTGCTGAAACTTAAATCTTCCTTTGTGTTGCTTCAATGTCTTTACTTTGAATTTATTGCTTTATGAGTTAACTCTTATGCAAGACTTTTTGATGCTTGTCTTGAAAGTACTATTCATGAAAAGTTTTGCTATATGTTATCTATTTGTTAATAAACTATAGATCATTGCCTTGAGTCACTGCATTCATCTCATATGCTTTACAATAGTATGATCAAGGTTATGTAAGTAGCATGTCACTACAGAAATTATTCTTTTTATCGTTTACCTACTCGAGGGAGAGTAGGAACTAAGCTTGGGGATGCTGATACGTCTCCAACGTATCTATAATTTCTGATGTTCCATGCTTGTTTTATGACAATACCTACATATTTTGCTCACACTTTATGATGATTTCATGCATTTTCCGGAACTAACCTATTAACAAGATGCCGAAGTGCCAGTTCCTGTTTTCTGCTGTTTTTGGTTCCAGAAAGGCTGTTCGGGCAATATTCTCGGAATTCGACGAAACGAAGACCCAACATCTTATTTTTCCCGGAAGACCCCAGAACACCGAAGGAGAGTCGGAGGCGGGTCAGAGGGCCACCTCACCATAAGGCGGCGCGGCCCCAGGCCTGGCCGCGCCAGCCTATGGTGAGGAGGCCCCAGGCACCTCCCTGCGCCGCCTCTTCGCCTATATAAGCCCTTTCGACCTAAAAAAGCGATACCAATTGACGAAACTCCAGAAAGACTCCAGGGGCGCCGCCGCCATCGTGAAACTCCATTTCGGGGGACAGAATCTTTGTTCCGGCACGCCGCCGGGACGGGGAAGTGCCCCCGGAAGCCATCTCCATCGACGCCACCGCCTCCATCATGCTCCGTGAGTAGTTCCCCCATGGACTACGGGTTCTAGCTGTAGCTAGTTGGTACTCTCTCCCCCATGTACTTCAAGACAATGATCTCATGAGCTGCCTTACATGATTGAGATTCATCTGATGTAATCGGTGTTGTGTTTGTTGGGATCCGATGGATTGTTACATTATGATTAGTCTATCTATATAAGTTTGTGAAGTTATTAATGCTGCAATCTTGTTGTGTTTAATGCTTGTCACAAGGCCCGAGTGGCATGATCTTAGATTTAAGCTCTATACTTATTGCTTAGATTGTATCTACAAGTTGTTTGCACATGTCTATGTCCCGAACCCGAGGCTCCAGAGTGACAGCAACTGGGATAACTGGAGGGGAAGGCTTAGATATGAGGATCACATGTTTTCACGGAGTGTTAATGCTTTGCTCCGGTGCTCTATTAAAAGGAGTACCTTAATTTCCAATAGATTCCCTAGAGGCCCGGCTGCCACCGGCTGGTAGGACAAAAGATGTTATGCAAGTTTCTCATTGCGAGCACGTATGACTATATATGGAAAACATGCCTACATGATTAATAGACTTGATGTTCTGTCTTAATGCTATTTCAATCCTATCAATTGCCCAACTGTAATTTGTTCACCCAACACTTGTTATTGGAGAGTTACCACTAGTGTAGATAGCTGGGAACCCCGGTCCATCTCTCATCATCATATACTCGTTCTATATGTCATTGGAAGTAGTATCAACTATTTTCTGGTGCCATTGCCTCTGTGTTACTGTTACTGCTGTTGTGTTACTGTTATTATTGCTCTCATAAGAAATTATAGATACGTTGGAGACGTATCAAGCATCCCCAAGCTTAGTTCCTACTCGCCCTCGAGTAGGTAAACGATAACAAGGATAATTTCTGAAGTGACATGCTACCAACATGATCTTGATCAATACTATTTTAAAGCATATGAGATGAATGAAGTGATTCAAAGAAATGGTAAAAATGATGATTAAACAACTGAATCATATAGCAAAGACTTTTCATGAATAGTACTTTCAAGACAAGTATCAATAAGTCTTGCATAAGAGTTAACTCATAAAGCAATAGATTCAATGTAAAAGGCATTGAAGCAACACAAAGGATGATTAAGTTTCAGCAATTGCTTTCAACTTGTAACATGTATATCTCATGGATAGTTGTCAACATAAAGCAATATAACAAGTGCAATAAGTAAACATGTAAGAATCAATGCACACAGTTGACACAAGTGTTTGCTTCTAAGATAGAAAGAAGTAGGTAAACTGACTCAACATAAAGTAAAAGAAAGGCCCTTCGCAGAGGGAAGCATGGATTACTATTTTTGTGCTAGAGCTTTTATTTTGAAAACATAGAAACAATTTTGTCAACGGTAGTAATAATTCATATGTGTTATGCATAAGACATCCTATAAGTTGCAAGCCTCATGCATAGAATACCAATAGTGCTCGCACCTTGTCCTAATTAGCTTGGATTTACATGGATTATCATTGCATAACATATGTTTCAACCAAGTGTCACAAAGGGGTACCTCTATGCCGCCTGTACAAGGGTCCAAGGAGATAGATCGCATTTGATTTCTCGTTTTTGATAGATCTCAACTAAGGACATCCATACCGGGATAACATAGAAAACAGATAATGGACTCCTCTTTAATGCTTAAGCATTCAACAACAGATAATATTATCATAAGAGATTGAGGATTAATGTCCAACTGAAACTTCCACCATGATACATGGCTTTAGTTAGCGGCCCAATGTTCTTCTCTAACAATATGCATACTCAAACCATTTGATCATGATAAATCGCCCTTACTTCAGACAAGACGAACATGCATAGCAACTCACATGATATTCAACAAAGGTGTAATAGTTGATGGCGTCCCCGAAACATGGTTACCGCTCAACAAGCAACTTATAAGAAATAAGATACATAAGCTACATATTCTTTACCACAATAGTTTTTAAGGCTATTTTCCCATGAGCTATATATTGCAAAGACAAGGAATGAAATTTTAAAGGTAGCACTCAAGCAATTTACTTTGGAATGGCAGAGAAATACCACATAGTAGGTAGGTGATACGTCCCAAACGTATCTATAATTTCTTATGTTCCATGCTACTTTTATGATGATACACACATGTTTTGTTCACACTTTATATCATTTTGATGCATTTTCCGGAACTAACCTATTGACGAGATGCCGAAGTGCCAGTTGCTGTTTTCTGCTGTTTTTGGTTTCAGAAATCCTAGTAAGGAAATATTCTCGGAATTGGACGAAATCAACGCCCAGCATCTTATAATTGCACGAAGCTTCCAGAACACCGGAGAGGGGCCAGAGGAGAGCCAGGTGTGCCCCACACATGGTGGCGGTGCGGCCAGGCTAGGGCCCGCGCCACCCTGTTGTGTGGAGCCTCCGTACCCCCTCCGACTCCGCCTCTTCGCCTATTTAAAGGTCCCTGACCTAAATCTTCGATACGGACAAACCACGGTACGATAAACCTTCCAGAGCCGTCGCCATCGCGAAGCCAAGATCTGGGGGACAGGAGTCTCTGTTCCGGCACGCCGCCGTGACGGGGAAGTGCCCCCGGAAGGCTCCTCCATCGACACCACCGCCATCTTCATCACCGCTGCTGTCTCCCATGAGGAGGGAGTAGTTCTCCATCGAGGCTAAGGGCTGTACCAAGAGCCACGATACGGAAAACCTTACTGAGACGCCGTCGCCGCCAATCCCATCTCGGGGGATTCAGGAGATCGCCTCCGGCACCCTGCCGGAGAGGGGAATCATCTCCCGGAGGACTCTTCACCGCCATGATCGCCTCCGGAGTGATGAGTGAGTAGTTCACCCCTGGACTATGGGTCCATAGCAGTATCTAGATGGTCGTCTTCTCCTTATGTGCTTTATTGTCGGATCTTGTGAGCTGCCTAACATGATCAAGATCATCTATCTGTAATGCTATATGTTGTGTTTGTCGGGATCCGATGGATAGAGAATATTATGTTATGTTGATTATCAATCTATTACCTATGTGTTGTTTATGATCTTGCATGCTCTCCGTTATTAGTAGAGGCTCTGGCCAAGTTTTTACTCTTAACTCCAAGAGGGAGTATTTATGCTCGATAGTGGGTTCATGCCTCCATTAAATCCGGGACAGTGTGCGAAAGTTCTAAGGTTGTGGATGTCTTGTTGCCACTAGGGATAAAACATTGATGCTATGTCCGAGGATGTAGTTATTGATTACATTATGCACCATACTTAATGCAATTGTCCGTTGTTTGCAACTTAATACTGGAAGGGGTTCGGATGATAACCTCGAAGGTGGACTTTTTAGGCATAGATGCATGCTTGGATAGCGGTCTATGTACTTTGTCGTAATGCCCAATTAAATCTCACTATACTCATCATATCATGTATGTGCATGGTCATGCCCTCTCTATTTGTCAATTGCCCGACTGTAATTTGTTCACCCAACATGCTATTTATCTTATGGGAGAGACACCTCTAGTGAACTGTGGACCCCGGTCATATTCTTTTACATCTGAAATACAAACTACTGCAATACTTGTTCTTTACTGTTCTTCGCAAACAATCATCATCCACACTATACATGTAATCCTTTGTTACAGCAAGCCGGTGAGATTGACAACCTCACTGTTTCGTTGGGGCAAAGTACTTTGGTTGTGTTGTGCAGGTTCCACGTTGGCGCCGGAAACCCTGGTGTTGCGCCGCACTACATCCCGCCACCAACAACCTTCAATGTGCTTCTTGGCTCCTACTGGTTCGATAAACCTTGGTTTCTTACTGAGGGAAAACTTGCTGCTGTGCGCATCATACCTTCCTCTTGGGGTTCCCAACGAACGTGTGTATTACACGCCATCAAGCTCTTTTTCTGGCGCCGTTGCCGGGGAGGAAAGGTAAACGGCACTCACACACCGGATCCCGGCAACGAAGCACTTTTCTGGCGCCGTTGCCGGGGAGGAAAGGTAAAAGGCACTCATACTCCGGTCCCAGGTAACTAAGTACTTTTCTGTTGCCGTTGTGTGTGTGCTCGAAGCTATTTCCTTTAGATCCTGCAATTGCATCTTT